>NW_026115254.1:0-28855 GCF_001640805.2 Lates calcarifer
TGTTGTACACCTCCGTCTCAAAACCTGCATCATCAGCTGGTGGAGGAAAAACAACGGGACTGAAGTCAACCCCATCCTGGAGCACTCAGGTGTTACACTACGCTGCCTGTGACTGTGACATTTTATTGCAAAGCCACGGGCACAGCCCGTACTCTTCTTTGTCAGTCTTTAAAGTTGTTTTTGTAATAATATTCTACAAATACAGAATGAAGAAAACTCTTTACATCACAAACAGCTGGTATTTGTATTGGATAATAGGACTGGGTGATGCTACAGTGTCAGGGATCATGTTTATACTTTCCTATCTATCCACTCTAAATCTCTGATTGTACTGATACAACTGCTCCAAGGTCAGTTTATTAGGTATACTTAGATAAAACTAATGTAGCCTAATACAACAGTACAAATCCTCTTTCATTAATGTCATAATGTCCAGTTTGTGTTGAAAGTTTCAGCATTATAAACCCTCCTGTCGTGAGGCATTTAAAGTCTTTTTAACCGCCACGTTTTTACCACTGGACACAAATGTAAACGTCCACTCACCAATTATTAGAAGGACATTTCTTCTCTTTGACTCCCCGGTGCAACAGGATGCCAAAATGAGACAGAACAACCCCAGCAGCATGATGATGATGATGGTTACCTCTTTTCACTGTTGCCCAAAATCTCGGCTGCTCTTTAAGTCTCGGGACGAAACGTATCATGTGGTTTTGCTTGGAAAGATTTAATGTGAGTCACAAACAGCCGCATTCAAAACACACAACAAAGCCAGTCGTCAAAATGAAGGTATGGAGCGGCCACTGGCGACATTACTAGCAACAAACGACAGAAGTAAACTCTGCTCATGTCTTCCTCAAACAAACTGTGGTCACATGACGGAGGTCACGTGACGAGAGAGAACCGGAACCCCTGTCTCGCGGCTCATCGGCGGAATGCCTGTAGATTTTGGGAAGTGGTTTCAGTGAAGGGCAGAGGAGCACTTTAACAGAAAGGAACCCGAAAAATCACTGCTGGGCCGAGGAGCGGCAAGAAACTTTATTTATCCAGATGTGATTTTACAACACTGACAGGGTGAGACTCTGTTCTACTGTGTTGATTTCTGTTGATACTGTTGTGCTATTTTTCTATTCTCTTCTATTGTATTATTTTTATCCCACTCTGTTCTATTGTTCTGTTTATTCTGTTCTGTTCTATTCTAATTGTGTTGTTTTTCTATTCTATGCTATTCTATTCTATTCCTGTATGTTCTGTGTTCCATTCCATTCTGTTGTGTTGTGTGTTTCTCTACTCTGTTCTTTTTGTGTTGTTCTTTTTTGTCCTGCTCTATTGTTTTTCTGTTGTGTTGCATTGTTAATTTGTTGATTTTTTGTTTTTCAATTTCCTCTATTGTGTACTATCTTAATTGATTTCATTCTGTGTATTCTATTCTATTCTATTCTATTCTGTTCTGTTCTGTTCCAGTCACACAGTTTAGTGTGTGTGTGTGTGTGTGTGGTTGTGTTTTTATTATTCCTTCCACTTTGTCAATGTAACATCTGATTACTTGATCCAGTTTTAGAAGAATAGATCAGTCTCAGAAGCCAGTGTTAGATAACTAAAATGTCACACTGCCAGTTGAGGCTGGTGGCAGGTCACATAACTGAGAGGAATGTTTGAGGGAATTTTGTCATTGTCAGGGAGTTTTATGGCCTGTAGGTGACTGTGGAGTTCTAACTGTCGTAAAACGCTCAGTGGTCAGAGACAGGTATGCAAAGCACTGACCTGTCATCTGATCATCATATGATTATAAAGCCCTCACAGCTCACTAAGGTCAAGGGTGACAGAGAAACATATGAAGTACCTGTCTTCAGGTTAGAGTTATCTCATTAAAAACTAGACAAACCTGTGAACAGATGTGTATCAAGAGTTTATTATCTATATTGCAGCATGCAGGTAGTTGACTTTTTTTTTTTTTTTTTTTTTCCATCACACTCTCACAGATCACAGCATGCATCTGAAGATATGGCATCCACTCCTTTTGATGTGCTGAGTATTTATCCAGAAAAACACACATACAAACTGACACATGCGTTTGCAATGAGTTGACATTTAAATCAGAGGAGAAAATATAATCACTTTGTGTAAGTGTTTTTTAATCTGTAATCAGCCTGCTCATGCATACATTTCTATATGTAAAATGTAATTTCTTTGTGCACTCACATTGTGCTGACTCTTCAGATTCTCCCTCACCGCCTCTGAGCTTCCCCACCTTTACAATGGACCGGCCGCTGCTGAGACAAATGTCGGCCTCAGGCTGCTGCTCCTACAGCACCCTGAAGGCCTGGCTGCCCATCCTCTCCTGGCTGCCCAGATACAAGCTGAAGTGGCTTCAGATGGATCTGCTCGCAGGCATCACCGTCGGGCTGACGACTGTACCTCAGGCGCTGGCCTACGCTGAAGTAGCTGGCCTTCCTGTGCAGGTGAATCGCAGCTCGTCTTGTGTGTGAAGCTTCACCTTTGGATTTATTCACCAAGTTGTTGAAACTGACTTTCAAACTAGTTGATGATGATGTCATAAATTCAGCTCGGACTTATATGTATTAATTTGAGGTTTAAACTGAACACAGAGAAACTTTCCTCCTTCAGCAGCTGAACGTGAAAACAAAATCTGCACATACATCAGTCTGCACAGTGAAGCTCAAACATCCAAGTGAAGTAACAAAAAGAAAAAAAAAAGTGGAGGCGGGCTTTAAACATCAATCAGTTAATCATTAGTTGCATCTCTGTTCACACTTTAATCTAAAAGCATTTCTCTCCACAGTACGGACTCTACTCTGCCTTCATGGGGGGGTTCATCTACACACTCCTGGGGACCTCTAAGGACGTGACGCTGGGTCCCACGGCCATCATGTCCCTCCTGTGTTTCTCTGTGGTTGGTGGGCAGCCGCACCGAGCTGTGCTTCTCACCCTCCTCTGTGGACTCATCCAGGCTGTAATGGCATTACTGAGATTAGGTGAGGGGGAGGGCAGCAGAGGTCATGTGGGAAACTTGTGATACCAGTTTTGATGGTTTTCCTAATTTAGTCAAAACTCGTGATTCAAATGGATGAATTTTTGGCAAAATAAAAATGGGACTTTCTTCACGATGTGACACATTGTTTTGACCTGAGCTCTATATTGAAAACCAATGTGACAGCATTACTACATTTTAAAAAATGTAGTGACAAAAATATCATTTACAAACTGACAAATGTTTAGGGACACAACTGCAAATACAAACAGGATATTAGCTTGCAAGTGCAGGACAACCTCTTCCTACCACCACATCTACAACTTCCTGTGCTTAACCACACACAATTTCTGTGAAATCTGTAGATCTCAAACTGTTGCAGTGTCATGGTTCTATAAGTTATTCATTGCCTTGCTTGTGTTCTGCAGGCTTCCTCTTGGACTTCATCTCCTTCCCTGTAATAAAAGGCTTCACTTGTGCTGCTGCAGTAACCATTGGTTTTGGCCAGGTCAAGGTGAGAGTTAAACACACACACACACACACACACACACACACACACACTATCATCCACAAACCCACCAGGTGCCAGTTCCTATATTCATTACCTTATCATAATACTCCAGCAGTAACTCCAGTTTCACATCTGAAGTTATCGCATTACACTTGATACAGAAAACAAATGAGGAGTCTTGAGTCTTGATTTTAACATTTTAGCAGAGCCTTGGGCAGGCCAACATTATGGACTGATATTAGCTTGTAAATGTATAAATGAAAAGAAAATGTATCACAACAATGCCAAAGACATAACTTTATTTTTCGGCTAGAAAATGTTCCCCTCAGTGACAGTTCCTTAGTCACTATTCTTTAAAAGAATAGAGCTGCAACATATAGTAGATTAACCAGTCAACAGAAAATGTATTGTTGTAATTGTAATCATGTCACAATGATAATAATATAAAAACTGTTATTCATAATTTTTTAAGTAAAAATGCCAAAATGTTAATGTAATGCTGAGTATCTTTAATATATGGACTGCACACTGGATGAAAATAGCAATTTGATAATTCTAGGAAAATACAATATTCAGCTATTTTCTGACATTACATAGACTAGACTAATAGTTAGTTGCATCCCTTAAAATGTGTTTATCTATGTGTTGTAAAAAACAGCTGAGATATTTTGAAGTTTTTTTAAACTGGCAGATATTGATGTCATTTGCATTATTATTCAGCATCAGTCGGGCTTTACACAGTTTACAGAAGAACCAGGTCAGTTCATAAGATGATGAGAGTGCATGTTGATGTTAAACTTAGCTTTAACAAGGAACCAATTACCGGTAGATTTGTGTCATTCCTTCTATTTAAAATGAGATTAAATACACTCAGAAGTTTTGCTGCTACAGTCTTACTGTCCCAAACCTGGAGACAAATAGAATATCATTAAAAAAAAAGGATTTTCATTAAGTCGGGTTTGCTAACTCATTTTATAATTATTGTTTATATCTAAGGACCAAAGAGAGAACTCCTTTTGTCCACCCACTGTGTTCATAATTTAACCAGATCTACAACTGTTCTCAGTGCCCATGTTGTTTCTGTCTGTAGAATATTCTGGGACTGAAAGATGTTCCCCACCAGTTCTTCCTGGAGGTTTACTACACCTTCTACAAGATCCCAGAGGCCAGGATAGGCGATGTGGTCCTGGGTCTGCTTTGTCTTGCCGTGCTGGTCATGTTGATGTTTATGAAGATGGGTCTGGGCTCTGAAGATGTGCCCCCCTGCTCCAGACTCGCCAGGAAACTAGTGTGGGCTGTCGCTACCAGTCAGTACCTGTGTGGTTATGAGTGTGTGTCTGTGTGGGTGTCTTCTCTACAAGCATCTACAGTAATGACAGCGCTTCACTTTTACAAAACACAACACCTGGCCCACTTGTTCTCTGAAACTTTTTCTCCTCTGTCTCGGTCTCAGTGCGTAACGCTCTGGTGGTCGTGGCTGCCTCCCTCGTAGCATTTTCCTGGGATGCCTACGGTCATCATGTGTTCACAATCACTGGGAAAACTTCCCAGGGGCTCCCACCGTTCAGGCCCCCACCCACGTCAGACACCATGGCCAACGGCACCGTCGTCTCCTTTGGAGAGATTGTAGAGGTAAGGAGGAAAGGGAAGGAACAGTAATAAGAAGAAGTCAGTTAATTTTTCAGCGAAATGATTGAGTAGCAACTTTCACTTCCTGTCTCCAGATCTCAAGAAACACAGCTGACCAGCCAGTCTTGTCTGTGTTTTTTTTATACAGGACTTTGGAGGAGGGCTTGCTGTGATTCCCATCATGGGCCTGTTGGAGAGCATTGCTATTGCGAAAGCTTTTGGTAAGTGTTTTTAGCCATGTTGTTGCTGTGACTCTAATGATACCAGTGTCAGTCTGTCAGTAAGTCCACCACTTAAGTCCAGACTGAAATATCTTAACAGTTATTGAGTGAGCTGCCATGAAATTGAGGATGAATCCTAATGACGTGGTTGACATTTTTTGAGTGAGATGGTGATGATGATGATGGTTCTACACATTATACCAAAACTAGAACCTAGGCAGCTAAAGAGTGAGTGTTTCCACAGACTGTTGGCTGATTTGAGACTTCCTGTTAATCCTCAGCCAGTCAGAACGACTACAGGATCGATGCCAACCAGGAGCTGCTGGCAATTGGTGTGACTAACATCATGGGATCCTTTGTGTCAGCCTACCCTGTCACTGGCAGCTTTGGGAGGTTTGTGTGTGTGTGTGTGTGTGTGTGTGTGCGAGAGAGAGAGAGAGAGAGAGAGAGAGAGAGAGAGCTCAGATATTTACATGTGTCATGTTTTCTCCTCACATCCAGGACAGCTGTGAACTCCCAGACTGGGGTCTGCAGTCCAGCTGGAGGGATCGTCACTAGTGAGTCCTGACTCTTTCGGCTTTCCTTTCATCTGTCCACACTCTCTTACACTCATGTGGTGCTCTGTGATATTTTATCTCCACTTCTCCCTTGTTTCTCTGCTTCCTGTTTCCTTCTCTGTTTCCTCTGTTGAGATGTCCAAGTGTGGTCATGGAGATCAGAGGTAGACGTGTTAAAGAAAATATCATACACTGGCTTTAGCAGATTATAAAAACAACAAAGACAATATTAGTCTTAAACAGAGACAGCCATGTGAGCGTAAACAATTTATGTATTACTTTTTAAATTATAAATAGAGCACACACACATAAAAGATGTATATTAATTTGTCTTTTTTTTTACTGTCAGCCCACCTCACCGCCAACATACTCTTCATCGAACAAACTAAAGAAATACCAACACCAACCTTTTTTGCCAATGAAATCACAAAGACAATGTCCATTTATTTATTTTTCAGTTTTAAATTGTGGTCTACATCTGTTACATCTGTTGCTTTGGAAATGAGAAATTCTTCTAAACTTCACCTTCTCTCCTCTGCAGGTGTGATAGTGTTGCTTTCTCTGGAGTTCCTCATGCCGGTCTTCTATTACATCCCCAAAGCTTGTCTGGCTGCTGTTATCATCTGTGCGGTAGCTCCCATGGTGGATTACCATGTCGTAGCTAATATGTGGAGGATACGCAGTAGGTGTTAGCTCACTTTTTTACTTCAGTGTTTCTCATATGTTATCTGTCTGTTTAACTGAAGTCTTGTGCTTGTGTGTCTTTCACAGAGCTGGACCTGCTGCCTTTTGTTGTGACGTTTCTGATGAGTTTCTGGCAGGTGCAGTACGGCATCATAGCAGGTGTAGCTGTATCAGGAGCCATGCTGCTGTACAACATGGCCAGACCCCAGATAAAGGTACTGAAATATTCTGTACAGGACAGTGTGTGAGCAAGTCCATGACACTTAAACTGTGAGACATATTAAATCTCTCAGAAACAGCACATCATTGGATCAGCCTTTACCCAACCAGAACTCCAAACAAGCATGTCTCCAAGCAAAACATAGAGTTTAATTCAAGATACAGCAGCTTCTTGTCTTTTTTTTTTTTTTTACACAGAGGCCAGAGACCTGTGATTATCAGAGCATGTCTCACAGACTGCATCTTGTAACAAAACCTGAGCTTACAAGGTTCAAACTTGCTTTTTCGAGGCTAGAGCGCTGTGGAAAAAAAGGCGGTGCGCCCACTGTATTGGTTGATGGAAGGGTTGGGAAATGTAATGATATTTGCCATGAGATGATAGCCTTTGCTCAAACACAGGAGCTTTTCCTATAACGGTTTATGCCAAGATAAGCATCCCTTTTTAATATCTATGGTAATGTGAGTTACTTTGCAAATCACCAAGCAGGAATGTTTAAATACAATATTAGATTTACAGAACTTTTGTTTTAGTTCATGAGGTATGGTTTTACAGGGATTGCATTCACTGGATTAGTCAAAAATGAAACAGTTTCTCAGTTTCCACAATAATGATTGATATTGCAATATAAAATTATACCATGATATCATATGTTACTCTCCCCCTCCAATTTCTCCATTAACAACAGTCTCTATAGACCAGCAGCTCTCCGCATTAACTCAAGAGGGACAATGTCTAACTCCAGTGTCCTTGCTCTTCAGCATTTAAATCTGTGTGGTTAACAATGTGCAGGTGTCTGATCACGGTGTACTGGTGATGGAGTTGAGCAGTGGACTCAGTTTTCCTGCCACAGAGCATCTCAGCCATATCATACACACCCAGGCTCTGCAAGGTGAGAATTTGTTTGCTAATCATTCTATGTCTAGAGGACATTTACATCTTGTTTCCTCGTTCAGTTTTTCCTGTTATTTACTTATTACTGTCTCTTGTCATTGCCTCCCCCAGTGTCTCTTCCGAGGTCAGTGGTCCTGGACTGCCATCATGTCAGCGTCATAGATTACACAGTGATCAGCGAGCTCAGGGACCTGCTGAGGCAGTTCAAGCTTCGAGACGTGCAACTGGTCTTTTCCAGATTGCAGGTATGACTATCTTTTATTTTGGGCCAGAGTTCAGGTCTTATAACAACCCAACAAAGTGAATCTGATTTTTTTCTCTCTCTCTTTTTCTCAAACACTTAGCCCTCTGTTCTGGAGGTTCTGCTAGCAGCTGACCTGCAGGGCCTCAGGCACACTGACAGTGTGGAGGCAGCCCTGCAGATGGAGTCAGAGAACCTCCTCAATGACTGACACAGAAACTTTCCAATCACACTCTGGTGAGAAAATGTCTGATGAAGGACAGAAGCAATGTAGCAACAACACTGATAGGTGAAGTTTCTGATCTGGGATTATTGGGCTGTTCAACTGTTGGTGTTAAACTACCTCCATTTTTGGCAGTCAAGTGCACAGCGACTGCCAGTGGCCAAGTGATATCCCCCTTTTTCCTGTTACAGGAAATTGTTGCATTGAACTTTGTATTTGCCAAACCTGACTCTGGAAATTACTGTGGTATCTCCCAGATTAAAACACTAAATTAGTATTGCACAAAACATGGGACCAGACATCTAAGTAAATACTTTTGATGGACTTTTTTGTGTTTTGTATGAACGAGAAGGTAATGAGAGAAATAATATTTGTTATATATATGATTTACTAACAGAGCATTCCTTGTGACAGGTGAGCAGGTGAGACCAAATCTGAATTTAAAGAGTAACAATTCACCATTTTACCCATTAATTGATGAATTCACCTATCACACTCAAATCACCACATTTATACAAGGATTCTTAGTGAATAAAAAGTTTACATTTTCATCTGTGTGCATGTGTGTTTGTGTGTCTTTGTATGCAGAAAAGTTTATAGCGAGGTCACACAACTGTACACTTGAACTGAGGATAAAATGTAATAAACGATGAATATAGTTTACGCGAATTCATGCTCCTAAGGGGAAGTTGTCTCAACAGAACAACTGAAAAAACTCAGGAAAATCTAGGAAACCTCTGGAATAGATGATTTATCTCACAAACAGGTTTCATGATGAATGTTTCTAATGCCAAATGCCAAAAAAAAAAAAAAAAAAAAAAAAATCAGCCAGAGGCCATTAGTGAACACAGAAGGTGGTTACGATCTTCAGTGTCTGAAATTGCTCTATAGCTACAATGGATTAAAATTTTAAATTAAAAATATTTAATTACTGAGGCGAGTCATGTAAAAGCAAATCTATTTATGACAAAACACCCACCCAGCCCAGTGTCACAGTATGTTGCTTTGTGTTTTTAACTTTTGCTTTTACTTTTGTCTTTTATCTCACATGTCAGAGTGATTGACTTCATTTCAGTCCAACTATCAGTTATTTCCTTTAAATAATAAAACATAGATGCCGATGAAGTGGATCACAAGAGGATGGCCAATGCTGGCCAATATATATATATATATATACATACATATATATATATGTATGTATTTGGATGGCTGGATTTGGCTACTGTGACATCCTATGGTTTGGACCCATTATCTGGTCACCTGTCAGCTCATATCTGGTCCTGGGTCAGAGTGCACACTGACATAGTGTGGTATGAAGTGGAGGCCCAGACTGGCAGCTGTGGAAACACAGGACATAACCAACGAATTTATACTATCACCTGTCAACGTTGTATTGTCTTGAACTCGTCAGTAATTGAGACTATACAGTGTGTGTATGTGATGTGTTTGTGACCCTCACCCAGGATGGAAGTTACTTACTTAATCGTAGTGCCCCCTGGTGGCAATAATGACACAACCCTAAAGCAACAATGTAAGCAGAGAAAAAGACATGCTGTAACTCCTCTATATACATAGATAAGTCCAACAGATAAATTCAACCACAGACATAAAAGAGGAAAAGGACAAAGACAAGACTTTACAGTGCCACACATTAGGGCTCTCACTTTTTCAAAACGTCAAGTTAAAACATTGAAATTATTATGTGATAATTTGTTCAAATCAATCTACAGTGAACCCAAAATACTACCACACTCTGATGCTTTGGTGATTGTGATTATCAGATCAGCTCGGCTTTGTTCCCTAGTGTCCATCTCCACAGCGTCTCTGTGGAGGAGAGAGATCCAAGCTTTGCACTTGTTCTGGTGGACTGCTACGCCACTCACTCATCAAACCCTGATGATCCCAAGTAAGTGCCCCCCCCCCCCATCATCAGCAGAGGCTTTGTGGAGTGTAATGGAAATGAAGAAGAGTTAAATGTATAGTGACGTGTAATGACCCTGATGACCTGCTCCATCCTCTCTGCCAGGTGTCCCACTGACCGCCGACAGGAGGTCATCCCTGCAGGCTCGTTTCTCTGCCCTGCTCTTCCAGTTTCAGGGTGAATACAGAGACATTTATCTTCACTGCAGCCTCAGCCTGTGTGACCGGAGGAGCCCCCACTGTCAGTCACACATGTAGTACTATTGCTAATCCATAATCAATGTTGCTTTAACACTGACTGTTTTCACTGTTTTTAACTTTGTAAAGTTGGTATTAATAATCAACAATCAAAGACTTATAGAAGAAGACAGAATACAACACAATTTTTATGATTATAAAAATGAAAACAATGATACTTTTCTGCTGATTTTCTCCTGTATTTCTCCTTTATTTTAACAGCCTGCTGTAAAACATCACCAGATGAATCATGGAATAAACAGAGTGAAATAGATCATTATGTGAATACCTGACTAAGCATAGAGGATTATTAATAACCACTGAACAGAATCTGAGAGAACTAGGTAACACTGGCAGCAGCAGGGTGAAATGACAACTGTCACAAGCAGATTTTATCAGCTTTAGCTAGCTAGCTAATTAAGACAATGTTAGGTTCATAATGACTCATAATATCTCTAATTGACTTTTTAATATTTCCAGCAAACCCACTTTAAAACAGGAATCCTGTGAGGGGTTAAATAGGCACTGGGTGGCTGTGTGATACAAGATGTTGCGCTGAAAGAGCAAGGCTAGAGCTGCATGTCACTGGCAACACACAAGGCTGTGGTTAAATTTACAAGCAGTGTGGTAATAACAGAGAGACACTGCTCTCCACTGTTTCCATGGACTTGAATGGGTGGTGAGAGAGGACATCCAACATGACTGACAGATCCCTCAAAGGGACCAGAGGCCTGGAAATTATGGTTACTAATTGAGTTTTAGGATATAGAGTTAGTTTTGTATTAGGATACAAAACCGTCTGTATCAGGATGTGTATCAGGATTAGGATTTTAGATTTGGAGTAGGATTTTGTGGTAGGATACAAATCTAACTCTGATGGAAACGGAGAAGGTTTGCTGCTCCATTTCCTCTACTGCTGTCCTATGTGATTGACACTTAAACTGACAGTGTTAGAATTTCAGTCCTTAGCTCTAATCAGGACAAACACTTTTAACTTCTTTGACTGTCTCCACACAGTAAGGACACTGGTCAAGAGTCTGTGAACACCAGAGAAACAGACAACATCGCCTCTATGTGAACATCAGAACAAAACCACCGAGCAGGAGTCAGTGGACTGGTCAGGTAAGGTGAAGGACAGTCACATCTGACACCAGAGCATGTCACTGAAGACTTACAGCAGTGCCTTTCTCTACCATATATCATCAATAAGGAAAGTCGCAATATTTTTATATATTTATGACACAGATCTTAACACTCACCCAAGCCCAGTGTTATGTGTTGTAATGTTCTGTGTTCTTTGCTTTTGGTATTTTGTATCTTATCAGTGTTTGAGCCAGTGTGCTGGACATTCAAAAAGAAATCCTTACTCAAATACACTCTGATAGCAGTGTTGTATTTGAGTAAGGATTTCTCTTTGAATGTCCAGCCATAAAGGAGGTGTTTGAATTGCTTTGCACACAGGTACTTACTGACATACAATGTTATAAAACTCTCATTAGCACATTCCTCTTGTAGTGGAGCACTGAGTCAACCTTTTAACTTGGATTAATGAACATAACAGAGGAAGTGAATCTAATAATATAGACAAGAAATACAAGAAGGAGCTCAGTAATTCCAGTAAATGATAAGAAGTGATGTGTCAATATGATAAAAACACAATCAAGTAGGAAAGTTGGGAAAGGTAATCCACTTACGTGCATTGTTATTTTCGATCGTTTTTTTGTTCACATAATTTCCAGAAATGCAAATAAATGAAGTTTGATCAGTAAAACTAAGTAAAGCTACAAATGAAAACCATAAAATGCAGTTAAATGCCCTTAATACACTCTCTGTCATTTCAGTCCCAGCTGTTGACAAAAGGTGGGAACGAATGGACATTAGCGCTGGTATGTGTAAACTGACCAAGAAATCTCCAACACTGACCTGAGAAAAACATAACATATATTGACTCAGGGCTTTGTTTGTGCAGTTCTGTTTGACTTTGATCCTTTTGTCTTATTTTTATTAATAAGTAACTCTTTTGGTGTCACATGAATCAACGTTCCCAATGACCCATTTATGTGTTTCACTTGAATGCTCTCATTGTCCCTTTACAAACAGGAACAGCGATATAAATTCTCATGCTCATTTACTTTGCAGCAAGTTTGTGTTGTGGAGTTGATCCATAATGGAGATGCCTGGGGCTTTATTATTGCTCCTACTTTTGCAGATTTTTACAGGAGACACTTCAGGTAAACCATCTGACACTGTGTCATCTTGGGTTAAACACTATGACAAATATTTATTGTACTTCCTGTTTTTGTTATTTTTGATTGTCTTTGATGGATAGGCTCTGATTAAACGACCAATGAAATGGTCTTGTGAATTTATTTACACACAAATCATAAGGGCAAAAGTATGACCATATTTACATTTTCTCAGTGATTCAATTATATTTCTCTTCAAGCAGGCTTAAATTAAGATAACATTTTATTTCACACATATTCTTAACTGTTTATTCCAGACTTAAATATCCAATGCTTAGAAGACTTTTTTATGCTTGCGCATCAAATAAAACATTTTAGATCTCTTGCATATAATTTGATTATTTATTTGATCATATTTTGGAGATTAGACTATAATTTAATCTGTGGGTCTGAACAAAGCTTTGTCACTCAACATGCCTTTGTAATAATCATTTACCATGAGACAGGTGCAGCATTTTAAGATCACTTAAAACCTCACATTCATTTTTAATTATGTCCTTACAAATGTCTTTTTACTAATTCCTTCACTAATACTGATGTAACAAAATTGCCAGTGACACACTTGTACCTCATATGTGATTCAACAGATATCATGCTATAGTGAGGTTTGGAAAGATTTGTTTTCAGTGTAATTGTATTTATAGAATACATAAACACAAATTGTTCCTAATTAGAAAACTTAAGCTCATTTATGTCAGTTGCATAGCTTGATTTTCACTGTTTTGTTTGGATAAGCTACTAAAATTTTGCAACAGCATACATCAAACTATCCTTGTACTTTTGACAGGGACACTTGTCTCCAGCTGTGATTCATGTCATGATGAAGCTGTCTGCTTGGAGTCACGAGAAAGAGGAGACGCCTTTGCCAACCAGGCTTTTTCATGTGTCTGTAAAGATGGCTTTTTGGGTGATGGTCTCACCTGCTACAATACAAAACTCTGCAGTGACTCTTCTTGCTGTAGCCAAGGTTATCACTGGTCACCAGACAGGGGCTGTGTAGACACTGACGAGTGCTCCCTCCCAGACTCGCCCTGCGTGCCGCCTCAGGTCTGTCAGAACACACCAGGCTCCTTCAACTGCCTGAAGCTTTCCTCCAGCACCAGATCCGGCCCCTCCTCCCAGTCTGTCCAGTTCAACTGTGGAAATACTGTTTGCCCTTTGGGCATGGACTGCATCAGCAATAATGCAACTGCCCGGTGTGCTGACCCCTGTGAGTACTACACTGTACTGGATGATGACTGGCGTTCAACAAATAACACAGTGAATCAGATCACACGCTGTGACCGAGATATTAGCTGGCAAGGCTGGTATCGTCTTTTTCTGGGACAAACCAGTGCTCACATTCCAGAGAGGTGTATAGATAGATACAGGTGTGGAACCCATGCTCCTCTGTGGATAACAGAACCTCATCCCACACAATCTGGTGTGATTGTAAATCGTATTGTGTGTAATGCCTGGGCTGGTAGCTGCTGCTATTTTAGCTCACACACTATCCATGTCAAGCTCTGCTATGGAAACTACTATGTCTACAAACTCGTGAAGCCATCCACATGCCAACTTGCATACTGTGCAGGTATTTAACACATCTTTACACTGTAACAACAAATAGAAATTTTCTCATCTAATCCATCCATATAAATGTTGTAGACTAGTGATACTATTGTCTTCTTCACTCACTACAGAAGTTTTTTTTTTTTTTTTAATTATTATTTTAAACAGAGGTGAAAAGAACACACACTGCAGTTTCTTCAACCACACCTGATCCAAGATCACAGATGTCATCTGCCACTCAGGTCAACATCAATTCCATAACAACAGTGGGCAACAGTGCACTAGCTGAGGGACAGGTCCGTCTGGTCAATGGAGGAAACAGCTCCTGCTCAGGCAGAGTGGAGATCTTCCTCCGTGGACAGTGGGGGACGGTGTGTGATGATAACTGGGACCTGGTTGATGCTCAGGTGGTGTGTAGACAGCTGGGCTGTGGCAGGGTCCTGTCAGCACCACACAGTGCACGTTTTGGAGCAGGCACAGGGCCCATCTGGTTGGATGATGTCATGTGCAGAGGTAACGAATCAAAGCTTACCGAGTGCCGTCACCAAGGATTTGGATCTCACAACTGTGGTCACAATGAGGATGCTGGTGTCGTTTGTGAAGGTAACTGTTGATACATATTCAAAGTACACTCCAGTTCTTATTGCTTGCATTTAACTAGAAAATTGCCTCATTAAAAACCTTCATTATTTACCACATACAACAGATAAGGTTTTGTAGCCCAATAAGTCAAATTTGCAGTAAAATATAGGTTTGTGTCAAGAACAAAGATGATGTTTTGTGCCTGACGATAACCAGTCATATCTATGATAAAGGAAGAGTCTTTTCCTCATTAATGCTGGTGGAGGTGCAGGTTGTTGCTGTCTTGTAGGCTCACATAAACTTTTCTGTCAGTTCATCCAGGACCAATCAGCACACTTTTACCAACCACACATGATCCAAGACCATCGACCATCCCCACCACTGAGGTGATAGCTGACAGCAGTCCTACAACATCAGCTGAGGGACAGGTCCGCCTGGTCAATGGAGGAAACAGCTCCTGCTCAGGCAGAGTGGAGATCTTCCTCCGTGGACAGTGGGGGACGGTGTGTGATGATAACTGGGACCTGAACGATGCCAACGTGGTGTGCAGACAGCTGGGCTGTGGCAGGGCTCGTTCAGCACTACAGAGTGCAGCTTTTGGACAGGGAAGCGGACCCATCTGGTTGGACAATGTCAGTTGTTCAGGGAATGAACCATCAATAACAGACTGCAGACACCCAGGGTTTGGGATCCACAACTGTGGTCATGTTGAAGATGCGGGTGTTGTTTGTGAAGGTAAATCCAACCATCCATCCATTGCTTATACTGCTTATCCTTTTTGGGTCGCATGACGGCTGGAGCCAGTGAAGGTACATGTGTATAAATATTTAAAGTATGCTCCAGTTCTTATTACTTACATTTAACTAGAAAATAGCCTCATCGGTAAGTTTCCATACTTATCACACACCACCAGTCATATCTATGATAAAGGAAGAGTCTTTTCCTCATTAATGCTGGTGGAGGTGCAGGTTGTTGCTGTCTTGTAGGCTCACATAAACTTTTCTGTCAGTTCATCCAGGACCAATCAGCACACTTTTACCAACCACACATGATCCAAGACCATCGACCATCCCCACCACTGAGGTGATAGCTGACAGCAGTCCTACAACATCAGCTGAGGGACAGGTACGCCTGGTCAATGGAGGAAACAGCTCCTGCTCAGGCAGAGTGGAGATCTTCCTCCGTGGACAGTGGGGGACGGTGTGTGATGATAACTGGGACCTGGTTGATGCTCAGGTGGTGTGTAGACAGCTGGGCTGTGGCAGGGTCCTGTCAGCACCACACAGTGCACGTTTTGGAGCAGGCACAGGGCCCATCTGGTTGGATGATGTCATGTGCAGAGGTAACGAATCAAAGCTCACCGAGTGCCGTCACCAAGGATTTGGATCTCACAACTGTGGTCACAATGAGGATGCTGGTGTCGTTTGTGAAGGTAACTGTTGATACATATTCAAAGTACACTCCAGTTCTTATTGCTTGCATTTAACTAGAAAATTGCCTCATTAAAAACCTTCATTATTTACCACATACAACAGATAAGGTTTTGTAGCCCAATAAGTCAAATTTGCAGTAAAATATAGGTTTGTGTCAAGAACAAAGATGATGTTTTGTGCCTGACGATAACCAGTCATATCTATGATAAAGGAAGAGTCTTTTCCTCATTAATGCTGGTGGAGGTGCAGGTTGTTGCTGTCTTGTAGGCTCACATAAACTTTTCTGTCAGTTCATCCAGGACCAATCAGCACACTTTTACCAACCACACATGATCCAAGACCATCGACCATCCCCACCACTGAGGTGATAGCTGACAGCAGTCCTACAACATCAGCTGAGGGACAGGTCCGCCTGGTCAATGGAGGAAACAGCTCCTGCTCAGGCAGAGTGGAGATCTTCCTCCGTGGACAGTGGGGGACGGTGTGTGATGATAACTGGGACCTGGTTGATGCTCAGGTGGTGTGTAGACAGCTGGGCTGTGGCAGGGTCCTGTCAGCACCACACAGTGCACGTTTTGGAGCAGGCACAGGGCCCATCTGGTTGGATGATGTCATGTGCAGAGGTAACGAATCAAAGCTTACCGAGTGCCGTCACCAAGGATTTGGATCTCACAACTGTGGTCACAATGAGGATGCTGGTGTCGTCTGTGAAGGTAAATTCTGATTTGTTACTGATAGGTTTCTTTTTATATTCTGAAGTGTTTTGACAAAATACTGTTAAATAATTACACACTGAAGTGAAGGTTTGTGAAAGTTCTCATCTTGGTTTCATCTGGTATAATCTCATCTTCTTTCTTCTTTCATGACTTCTTATCTTTGTAGTCCTGCTCCAACCTACTCAGCTTATTTGTGGCCGTGATAAACTCCAAGTAGGGCTGAATTTGGTTGCCATGACATCCACTGGCTTGAACCCATTCTCTGGAAACCTGGCATCCCGCAACTGCTCCTGGGTCAGAGTGCTTGATGATGTAGTCTGGTACGAAGTGGAGGCTCAGGCAGGTGCCTGTGGAAATACACTGAGGGTAAAGACTTAACCCTTTTTCTGTAATCCTGGTTACCAACATGTCTATCAATGTCAAGATGATATAATCCTTCTACTGACTAATAATGTTCTGTCTTTCAGACCAACCGCACACATGCCATCTACTCCAACAGTTTATTTATCTACCCAACAAATGTGTCCTTCGCCCGTCCTGTGAGTCTTCCTTTCTCCTGCGCATATCCCCTCGACACAGACACCAGCCTGAATGTAGCTATCAGACCATTCCTGCCGTAAGTAGCTTTTTATTTAATATGATGATGTCGCTCAGTATTTACTATATTGAAAAGGACTTATTTATCATAATAAAAACATATATTTTCTTGACAGGCTGCCAGATAGACTTTCTGGCTCAGGTACCAAAGCCAGAGCCTCAATGTCTCTCTTCCGCAACTCCAACTTCACTGAGCCTTATCCAGCAGGCTTGATCAGCCTTCCAGTGGGCTCTCCCCTCTATGTGGGCGTCTCTGTGGAGGAGAGAGATCCAAGCTTTGCACTTGTTCTGGTGGACTGCTACGCCACTCACTCATCAAACCCTGATGATCCCACACGATACTTTCTCATCCAGAACAAGTAAGTGCCCCCCCCCCCATCATCAGCAGAGGCTTTGTGGAGTGTAATGGAAATGAAGAAGAGTTAAATGTATAGTGAATTGTAACGGCCCTGATGACCTGCTCCATCCTCTCTGCCAGGTGTCCCACTGACCGCCGACAGGTGTCAGTGGTTGAGAGCGGCTCATCCCTCCAGGCTCGTTTCTCTGCCTTGCTCTTCCTGTTTCAGGGTGAATATCGAGACATTTATCTTCACTGCAGCCTCAGCCTGTGTGACCGGAGGAGCTCTTGTGTTCGAGTAAGTCACACATTTGATTGACATTTGACATTTCATCAGTTGTATTGTTAATCAATAATCAGTGCTGCTTAAACTATACCCATACCAACTATACCCTTTACCCATAGCCCTGCACAAATAGGGCATATCGCTCTATTTCCAGCTCTGCTCCTCTGAAGCTCCTCAGCATTGGACCAATCACTTGTGAGTGTGAATTGCAATCTGGTATCAGGACTGATGTCTCAACACAATGTTCGACACAGAGGTGCTAACCATGTTTTTACTCTTTCTTCTTCAGGGGACAAATCACCTGAGTGAGCTGGATACATACAGCAACATTACAAACACATTTCAGAATGTGATATTATTTTGTATTAACATGTTTTTAATTCATAGACATAAAATTATAAAAACTGCTGTTACATAGTATGATCAAATCTTACCACACATTGTTCATTCCTCATTTCTATTTCCTGTGTAATGATTGTTATTAAACAATAATGAAAAATCAATTATATGAGTTATAATAAAAAGTATATTGTATATATGTATATGGTATCAGTATTTTTCTTCTTCTTGGTTTACTTTCAAACCATATATATATATCTGTTTGTGTGTGTGTGTGTGTGTACACGAAAAGATGGCTAAGCCTCTAAACAGAGAGATTTCAATTGATATAATCCTGTACATCCTTTAAAAAAAAGATAACACATTCATTGCTCACAATAATAATAATCAGTGATCCTGACTGTGGTATAACTTGGAATCAGATCCCAATCAAATTTTGTAGTCTCACTCACCCCAGCCTTCCTTGGTTTGCTAGTGTGGTGGTATGAATGCCTCTAACACTACACTGGATTAGGATGTAATGAATCCTAGCACAAAATCTACCCTCGCATTTAACATATTTTATTTAAATGCTGCAACAGGTGGATAACTACTGTGCTGTGGTTGAAGGTCACAGTATACCTTCCTGCTCTGCTCTCTAGGAAACTCATAGTAATGGGCGTGGCTTTGGGTTCGCTTTTTGATTGACAGGCTTAGGGCCCAGTGGACTGGCTCGCTGGCACGGAGGAGGCGGGGCACTGGGTGACCAATGTTTCCCACTCGGGCTTAGAGCAGTTGGGGTTAATTTCCGCTCGGTAGCGGCCCGTCTACTGAAAAAAACTACCTATAACTTTTCTCTGTCGACAGCCGTCGTCATGTCCAACAACAATGCCAGCAACAACTTAATTATCGCTCAGAGGGCCGTGAAGCAGCTCCGGTTAGAGGCCAGTATCCGGAGGATCAAGGTACGAACCCCTCAACACTGACACACAAACACGGAAGAATGAGCTAACCTACTGTTGAATGGCGGAGACAAACTGTGGCAGAAGTGACACAGAGTGAACTCAAAGCTTCTACAAAGTGGTCCACAAACTTTCACA
This sequence comes from Lates calcarifer, assembly GCF_001640805.2. Classification (NCBI taxonomy): domain Eukaryota; kingdom Metazoa; phylum Chordata; class Actinopteri; family Centropomidae; genus Lates; species Lates calcarifer. Next base: position 19,490 of record NW_026115254.1, read on the forward strand.
CATAACACCATAAGCTGGTTTCTGGTCGACTAAACCACAGCTACAAGCGAACAAGTTTCTTCCGTGTTTTAACGGCTGTCACTAACTGTTTTGGGAAGTCGTGTAACCATTTTAAAGTATCAGCGGACCTACAGAAGTGACACGTTTATAAAAGTTAAACTTCGTAGTGTTCGTTAAATAAAGGAGGCAGGTGAATATTTCTCGCAAAAAGTTACACAGTGGACGCACGCATTTGTGTTGTGTGCCGTTGCTTGCAAATTTTATGCAAAAAAGTGCCAGTGAGTCTGTTCACGAGAACGACAGAAAGGGCAGGTTAAGAGTTTGACAGCAGGCCAGCTGGGGCACTACAAATACTATGATACATGTGATACATGTGACAGGCTGCTAGCGTTCACACACAGGACATGATCATATGTCTGGCTCTGCAGGTGTCCCAGGCTGCTGCTGAGCTGAGAAACTTCTGTCTGCAAAATGCCTCCAAGGACCCTCTCCTGGTCGGGGTCCCCTCCAGTGATAATCCCTTCAGACCCCCCAAGTCCTGCTCCCTGTTCTGAGGTAGGCCTGCTTTTTCCTTCGTTGAGGCACCAGCTGGGGAGATAAGCTGTACAACTAATTACACTAGGGAGGAAATTAATTACACCTTCACATTTAGTTTAGCCCGAAAATCAATCAGCTAATTTCAGTCAGGTACTACAGAGCCCCAAGAGCCAGCAAGAGCTTGTAGCCTATGAAAGATCTATTATTTCACATGACCACAGATGTGATGACTAATTCACTAATCGATTAGTTGACTGTTTTGATCTATTTGTAATCAAATCATTTAAGTAGTATTTCAAGCAAAATTGTTCTAAAGTTGATAGGGTTTGTTTTTTTTAATACTAATTGTTTCAGAAACAGTTATGTTGCTCAATAAGGCTGTGGGTTTGTTGTACTCTGATTTACTTTGTACTCTCCTGAATAAAGTACAGGAGAGTACAAGAGAGTATCTTAGTTAAAATACAGATAAAACAATTAATCAATCAATTAGTCCATCAGCAGAAATTAATTGGCAACTATTTTGATAATTGACTAATTCAACACATTTGGTGGTTCGAGCTTATAAGAGGTGTTTTCCTCTTCTAATCGTACTAATTAGTCTTATCATATCTTAAAGATTGTTTAGTTGTTTGGTCAAGTCCCCCCATTCCTTAGATTATTAAATTGCAAATGGAGCTCTGAATAAATAAATAAATAGAATAAAAAATAGGCAAGCTAATGTGGGTAAATTTCTATTAACCGAAACTACAAACAAAAGTGCACCTAAAAATACTCTGTGTATAGAGCTATGGTTTCATGGAATTCAGGAAAAAAAGGAGGATCACTTTAAATGTTTACTGTAAGCAATCAATCTCCCTTCTCATCTTATGATTTTATACAGTAATAATATAATTAAAATTAAAAGCATTTTTTATTTAATTTTCAACCATTTCTGTTTTTCTGTCTACAGCAGAAAGAAATGTGGAGGATTTCTGAATTTATCCACTGAAGGCTTTCATCACTTCTACTTGATGTCTCTGTAGAACTACCAGCTCCTCTTGGGATGATGCAATGTGGGAATGATGGGTTCGGGAGGGAGGGGGAGGGGGGGCTGGTCCACTTGTTTGCCAAAACTAATGGTATCATAACTCCCATCTGTTACATTAAAGCAGGGCCAAACTCTACATGTTAAAAAAAATTGTCGACACTAGCCTGACTAATGATTAAGCTGTTCTTGGTTTACCTAGTGCTCCGGTGTCCATTTACTGTCTCTGGTCAGTGAAATGCAGCCCATGTGATTGGCTACTGAAAGTAGAACTTCCTCTTGTATTTTGTGTTGTAGGTGGAGAAACAATCAATTATTAATTTAAACCAGGTGCTGTTCAAGAATGAGAGCATGTTGTGTTTTATATATACACTGTATTTCATATTGTGTCTTTACAGAACACTAACTGTGTATGTGGCCAACAGATGTACTGAGCTAGCTTCTGAGCTAAAATGATTGGTGTCTTAAACTACTTATATATATGTGGCAATAGTAAAGGTGTTACTACTATTCTGAGCTACAACGACACGGTACAGACGTTTAACCCTTTCAGTGCAGGACATGTGATTGTTGATTAACTGTTCATCCCATTGTTTTTCTGTATGTATTTAACAGTCTGTTAAGGTTACTTTTATTAGCCTTTGTCTGTTCCTGTCTTTTTTTTTTTTTTTTTCATGTCCTGGCCTTACACTATTTGGATAGTGAAACCTGGTAGCAAATTGAATGTATATCACTTTAGGTATACAAATGTTCATATCTGTTCTCTTCTAATTTAATGAATCATGCTGCATTGACTTGCTGTATTAATCAAGTTTCCACACTGGAATCATGTTCCAATCAACCAAAACTTTTACTACTGTTAGCCTCCATCTTTCTCTACTTTGCTACTGTGGGCAACATTTTAGAAATTAAACTACTTTTTTGGACACTGAGGAATTATTGTCTGTGATTTTTGAATAGCAGTCCTTTGTGCAAATAGCACAAGAAAAACAAATCTTACAAAGTAAAACCTTGTGACACCCTTAAATTGTTTCTTGGCTCACAAGCCTACAGTTTACAGATAATATTGAACCACTTGGCATGAAGGACATCTCTAAGAAAAGCGTTCATGCAAAGTCATCTGGTCCAGTCATGTCTATTAAGTGGGCCACTGCTGGAGTCAATTTACTTGGTCAAACAATGATGCACTGATCCACAAATTATGACATCTGGCCACAGTGTCATAAATCTACAGGATAATACCATTAAATCACTGTAAATTCATGTGAATCACAATGTGTCTCCTTTGGGTCTTTATTCATGTTCAGAGAGGGTCTTGGAGGATTTCCAAAACTGATTTGGAAGGTGTTGGTAATACATGTTATGTATACATTCTTGAAAGCAGAATACAATAGCAAGCTCAAACACATTTGAAAGATGACCACATGCTGATATGATGTGAATTTTTGGGAAAAACAGTTTTTTACGGCTTTATAGAAGATTTGAAAAATGCTAATCTAAAACTAAATCATCTGAACATTTAGGCCTAAATCTGGGTGTGTCTCAGGGATTATCACGTTTGCTCCTCCTGTCATGGATGTGGTATTTGAATTTCAGAAACTACACCTTCAGAGAGTACCTTATATCAACAGTAGATAGTAAAACCAAATCTGAGCACAAGTTTAGTAGGAAGCAGTTCGACTGAATCATTTTATATCTTGAGGCTTCCATCTTTTAGCTCATTGTCAGAAGGTAATTAGCAGAAGTGCCATCAGCTGGAAGTAAAAGAGGCGTCGTCTGTCTGAGGAAGTTTGACTGCTCAGGTAAGGAACTAGAAACATACATGTGATCTGATCCATTGTTACTATAGTAAGGTTTCTCATTTAAAGTATTCACACATTAGTGCGGAAATGTTATTGTGTATCCTATTGTGGTGCAGACCAGTTAGATTTGCATTGGAGTAAACTGTCTCTGTGCTGCTTATATGTGAATATGGTGACTAGATGGCTTCCAGGTTTGGCCAGAGGAGAGTTGGAAGACACCAGGAGTACTCAGGTGAAAACATCCCCTTTCACCTGAAATGTAGATACATGATCCAAAACCTTCAGGCTGTGGATGTTGGAAAAAACAATCCATTCACACTTGAAATCACATCCTACTTTAATCTCACTTATCAGCACCTCTTTATCCTTTGCTTGTACTTCTCTGCTCTACTACAGACTCCTGTCTGGTAAGGGATCCCAGCCCCAACCTTCTGAATGAGTTCTCTCACAGCGCCTCCTGGTGGGCTGACAGGGAGGAGCACATAGAGCAAGGAGACTTACTCAGAGTGAGCAAAAATGAAGTGAATGAAATAGATTAGTGCTGCTATTTTCTAGTGAAACAACTAACTCTTCTTCTAGGAGCAGCTAAAGGAGATGGATGATCATGTGGGCAGGCTCCAGGACATGCTGAGGTGTGAGCGGGCCAAAGTAAGATGTATGCATGAGATTACACATTGTGGAAAATATTAGCATCTGAATACCTTTTATAATTAATCTTTTTCCACTTGCCAGTGCACCCGCCTGCAGCTGCGTTGTAACCAGCAGGAGGCAGAGCTGAGGCGCCGAGAGCAGCACAGCAACAGACTGAAGGAGCGACTGTCACAGCTCACTGACAGACACAGGGAGAAAGGACCCTGTGAGACTCACTCAGTTAAATCACACACAGCTCTCATAAATATGAACATTTACTAAAACCACACAAAATTTTCCAATCTTGCATTTTTCTATCCAGCCATAGAGGTGTTGAACTTTCCACCTGGAGGCCGAAGCAAAAGAGAACAGCCCATCAAATCGTTCAGGCCTGCTGCAAGGTAAGTTGGCTGTCACTATCATGCCTGTTCTGATCTTTGCCTTTCTTCCTCCACCCTTTGTTTTAAAAAAAAATCTTCACTTGCTCTTTCCACCTTGTAGACGAGAAGAAGCGACACTGCGTCTGATGCTGGAGCGCAGAGAAGTGGAGCTCAGAGAGGCAATGAAGCTGCGCCACAGCCTCACCACTTTACTTCATGCACTCAGAGTCGACATGGAGCAGGTGCGGAAGAAGAGACAAGAGAGAGGCTTTGTAACCAAGGCTAGTGATGGTTGATAAAAGAGATTGGTCTGCTAAGCACAAGTGAAGCTATTAGATAAGGATGTTTTTAAAAAGGACAGTTCTTAGCAATCGCACCAATTTTCATCAGCTGATGATGCTGCAGAGTTTGTCTAGCTGTCATTTACTTTTGTTCCAGATCATTTTGTGGATTTTTTGATCATTTTGGCTCGAAATTTGAGATTAAAAGCTCATTCTTGACCTTGGATAGAGCAAATAACGATCCATTTATTAGCTGTTGTGGTGCCAAAGCCACTAAAAGGACCTTGTAGTGAGGCTTTTTTATTTTATGTTTCCAAAAATGCTCTTTCAGTCTTGACAGTTACAAAGCTAAACCCAAGGTAAGTATTCAACATAACTAATCAGTCTAACCTTTTGAAGACCTTGTCAGACTCGGTGGATATTCAGGATGACGCCCAAAATGGAGACAAAACGTTGGATAAAGCTGAGGTAGCGCTTGGTGACCATGTGACAGGAGGTGTGGTTCAGAGTTGGAGGCAGGTACAGAGGAGACTGGGCGACGTCCTGTCAAAGGGTAAATACATACTTCACAAGAAAACTATATTTAAAGTGACCCTATCACGCGTTGTACCATTTGCCAAGCCAATGACTGAGAAACTCATGTCGAAGGAATGCAATCAATATGTTGTCTTTCTCTCTCAAACTTAGGTCACACTGGTGTTGGTACTGACCATGACAAACTGTTGGCTCACCTAGAAACTGAACTGAAAGAGAGTCAACAGCTTGTCAGATTACAACAACAGCTGCTGCAGGTACAGCCCTCTATCATGCACATGCACACTAACAGTCTAACTTCTGCTGTATCATACTTTAGAAACACTCTCCTTGCTGTCTGTCTGTAGGGTAGCCTCGCCTCACCTGTCCCCTCTGAACTGGCTGATTCCTACTTTTTGGAAGAGTGGGAACGTCTTCAGGCGCGGTGGGCAGAGCTTGATCATCAGAGGAGGACTTTTGAAAGGGAGAGGCAGTCCTTCACTGACGCTGCCATCCGACTGAGCCGTGAGGTGAGAGGAAAATGAAACAGAGGCTGCTGTGAAAACGAAATATGACGACTACTCTGATCACTTTTGCTGGAGGTCCTTGCTGAAAATATGGTAGCCATGCATTGATAGAGTAAATGAATGAGGTAAGACTGGGGATGTTATTTACTGGGCTTAGGAGGACACATGTTATTGCATATGTTTTATTTTATTGTCTACAGCGCTGTGATTTTGAGCAACAGAGGGCCTCTCTTGTGAAGAAGCAGTATTTGTGTGACTCGCCTCAGTTTGTTAAAGGAGCACCAAGCAGCAACAGAAGAGAGAGCACTGCTCTCGGTGAGTAAACATGTAAAATAAGGGATGGAAAGGCTGCTGTTTTAATGTGGTGAAAAGATTTTACTCCAAAAGCTGTAAACAAATTCAACTGTATCTGACTATAGATTTCTCAGTTTTGGGACCCACCAGCATATCTGGCTGTCTTCCCATTACTCCATCGTCCACTGAGTCAGGGACAGCTGCTCCTTCTGACATACGTCAGGGCAGGGTCAGAGTTCAAACTCCCAGCACTCCTGAACTCTACGCTGCCCTCAATCTATCATACAACTGCAGGTTGGTCAAAACCCAGTTTTATCGCAGGTGTTTGTAGATCCAGTCTCAAGCAAACCATTACCTGCAATGTTATGTCACTGTTTTCCCTAAAACCTGGTTTACAAATCTGTATCTGCACTGATACTAAACGTATGCATCATCACAGCTCTCCTCTGCTCCCTTTACATTGCCAGTTACTTCATTTAATGAGTACAATCTGGCTATGTGTGGCACTGATGCAATATAAAAAACACAGCCTCTGTAGCTTTTCTCTCTTTTAGAGGATGCTGCTAATAGTAATAAACAGGGGGGGGGTGCATTTATCCAACAGTAGAGAGTACTATTGCAGATAGATATATACAGATCAGTTGTATTTCTATATATTTCTGCACTATTGTTTGACCCAACAAACTTAAATAACTGTTTACACTTACAGTTAACTCATGAGGCAGGCATCAAAATGAAGGCCCGACAAATGTTACATTGTCCATATAAACCTCCATTTAATTTTATGTTCTTATTTTACTGCTGTTAATTCTTCGCCACCTCTGGCTCCTCCTCTATCAGAGCCACAGAGGATGATCATCAGTCAGAGAAGTGGGACAGCGGGGCAGACAGGATCATGCACACACCACATGCTCCACACTTGGACTGGTCATTTTAATACAATTTTAAGAGCATGTTGGACCTTATTTTCTCATCTGTAAATATTCAATAAAGACTGAATATATTTTTACCCTACTGTGTTATTTTTCAATTTTGACCTGCACTGTTTGAGTATAATGACTTTGGCTGTTGTGATCTAGTATTGGCATCACATTAAGCTTTTTACAGTGGCTAATTATGAGTGATGGACATTTTATTATCTACCTAAAAATAGTTCTTCAATAGCAGAAACAAAGTGTAAATACTATACTTTTGACACTTTGTCTGCGGTTAATAGTGTAGAGGTAGACAGGAAGTTTACCTCTACACAATTGTTTCTCTCTACACTGCCTGTAAGTTGTAAAGAGCAGCAGATGACTAAATGGTGCAGACACTGTAATTTCTGGTGCCTCATCAGTGTATTTTTTGTTAGATTCTATTAAGAATATATTCTTATAGATATATATATTATTTTTTGTAAGAGATATATTAAAGCAACTCTGATTGGATACTGGCGCCCTGCACGCCTGGTGCATGAGCTCATGTGATTGGCTGCGGACACCTCAGAGCGTGCCCTGGATCACCACTTGTACTCAATTATCAATCAAAACTTTCTTACGCGCCTGGCGTCGTGTTTCTGCAGTTCTTTACATCGTTAGTACAAGGTCAATAACTCGACCATCTCACTGAGAGGGGGTCTGGCAGACAAGACGAGAAAAAACCCAACAAGGAGCTAGAATGAACGGTATGGTTTGGGGCTCTTTCATCACCTGCCGTGCTTCATGGAGTCAGACAACAAAAGTTTCCAGCCCTGGAGAGACTACATGGGACTGTCGGACACAATCAGAGAGATCCTGGCACGGAACACCGCCACTGAGCCCTCACCGCCAGACCCCAAAGCTCCGCACATGGAGAGTGATGATCTGTGCAAGACTCTGGACTCTGTGCGCATTAACGCAGACAACCACAGTGACCTCGGGGCGGAATGCGCGTCAGGTGAAACTCCGTCGCCAGACTCCTTAGGTCATCAGCACTTAGCTGATGGTTTGTGGCACCCCCCAGACTCCGTTCGTGCTGAAATAGCAGGTGCAGTGGATTTTAAACAAGTGCAAAACGCGACGGGCTCCCGGGGGCCAAAGGACCGCAAGAAGACCACTAAGACGTCTCGTTTCAAAACACCTGAGCTCTCGGTGTCGCCTCCATCCCCAAAGCGCATGTTCTGCAGTTTTTGCAAGCACAATGGAGAATCCGAGTTGGTGTACGGATCTCACTGGCTAAAGAACCAGTCAGGAGATGTCTTGTGTCCCTATCTGCGACAATACGTGTGTCCTCTCTGCGGAGCCACGGGGGCCAAAGCTCACACCAAACGCTTCTGTCCAAAGGTGGACAGCGCGTACAGCTCCGTTTACGCCAAGTCCAGACGCTGAACGCAACAGGTGGCAGGCAGCAACAAGACGATGTACAGACGGCAGCATCTTTTTATGTGTGATGTATGATTCTGTTTATTATCATTAGTGTGTTCTTTTTATTTGTTTTGTTTTTGTGTGTTTTGATTTGGTTTTAGTTTGCATGCTTTGGCACGTTTGCCGTGAAGCCTTCTAAGATTGGAGTTGTTTCCCAGCTGGTCTCTTTTGTCGGCCTGGCCCACTTTAACAGCGTCTGTTTGGAGTTGTTGGATTTTGTTAAGACAGTTTAAAGAACGACTGCCAGATATTATGTTGGGAGGAGAAAAAAAAACATGTTTCAAAAGAAAATGTATGTTTGTTTTACATATTTTTAAAACGTGGCCGACTGATGTCCAATTTCATACTTCCTGTCCATGTATTTAAGGACTTGACAAACAGTCATCATCAGCAATAACTTAAGTACAGCATGTAAACATCATGTGACCATGTCAGCATTTTAAATTTTTTAGATATAAGTGACTTGTTCTTGTTCTGAGGTGTGAATACCTGTTCCTGAAGCATGCTATTTTATTTTGAATATTGGTACACAGGGCTTCTTCTAAAAATGCCACTTCAGCTCTTCTCTCTTTGTGAAAATTTCTGTGAATATTCTCGAATGCAACATGTTATACATGTCTGAGTAAATCTGTGTTTGTACTCTGTCATCACTCTTCCATTCGTTTAAAATATTCAACACAATTTAAGCCAGTCATGAAGGACAGATATTAATAATATTTACATAACAATACTCAAATTACTGACTTAACAATGGCAGGTTTTATTTTTGGGAGAACTAGAGCATTCCAACTGCCAATGAAAAGTGAGAACAGATTTATAATGAAATATTAAGGGTTTGTACCAGAGTGCAAGAAATGCCTTCATTACCCAAGAACTGTTGGGGTAACTGTAAACTCAGGATGGCAGGAACATCATTGAAATCCTCAACGCAGGGAGCTCCTTGAAGTTTTACTGCCACGTCGCAGGTTCTCCAGCTCCCTATGTGTGGCCATGACTT
>NW_026115255.1:0-20747 GCF_001640805.2 Lates calcarifer
TGCAGATATGAGTTTCTGAAGAGGGGCCTGCTGAGGTTAGATGTGCTGAATAATATCCATTTTCATATCAGAAAAAACACTGCATTAAACATTGTCTTAGCTCACTGAGCTGAGGTCAACAGGTAATATAACCAACCTGTGAGGTGGCTCACCCCGTAAGATAAACACATAAATGATCCCTGATAGAACCGATAATTAAAAGGCACATCAGTGACAGGGAATGCTATTAAAACTAAACTATAAACTGGTGACATTAACTGCAAAAGAAGATTTTATTGATACATTTCAGGTAGAATTTAGTTTTCAATAAGGAAAACAGTGTAAGAAACCTGAATTTGTTGCAACAAATTTAAAATAAAAGCTTTTATGCTAATTATTTTCTGTGATAATATTTTTCAGAGCTCATCATCTGTGACAGCTCATGGCTCTCTGACTGTAACCTCCCCTGTGGCAGCTTCTCACAGACTCAATCAACTCCTCTTCCCTCCCCCCTCAAACACACAACACACAGACACACACACAGAGACCCCCTTCCAAAAACCCATCAAAGAGTAATACAATGGCTCCATCTATAGGATAAAGTAGAGGAGTCGCAACAGGAAGTTACCCCCAAAATCTTGAGGGTTTCAAACAGGAAGTTGGGTTTCCGAACTTTGACGGGCCAGAACCCGGCACACGCTTCGACCAAAACTCACAATTTTCTGAGCCAGTCTTCCAAAAAAATCCTCAAGGAGGGCTGACAACATTTGAAGTGAATCTGGTCACCCGTCTAGAAACTGGACATCACACTATAAAATATGTAATTTCCTGCTATAAATAGGTGGCGCTACAACAATTGTATGAATATTGACATATGGATGTGTGCAGATAGGTACCATTAACAATCCTGTAAAGTTTGATGCAGTTTGGACAAAGTATGGCCGAAATATAGCAAATTTAAAGCAACTTCCTGTTTTGTGGCGAGTGATCGAACTTTCAGGGGCCATAACTTCCACGCCCTTCAATGAAAAGTCCGAAACTTTTGCAATTTAACTTCGTCTATGTCTTAAGACAAATTATCAAATTTTGAAGTCAATCGGATAATGCGTCTAGGACTAGTTCGCGTTCAAGCGACCCCTGGAAATGGCCAAAAACACACAATTTTTTCACCTTCCGGTCAAAATAAAATACTTTCTGTTGGGTTTAGAATATGGCTCCAAGAGACTTTTTGGTGCGTCATGGGATGTTACATATGTGTGCAGATTTTCAGATTTTTAGGCGCAACGGGCTTGAGGGGCTGTTCCGTTTAAAAAATGTAGGTGGCGCTACCGAGGGCCATTTTGCCACACCCATGCTCAAGACCCCTAAATTATTAAATTTTTCGCCGTGCCTGACGCGTCTGCAAATTTTCAGGAGTTTTCACGCATGTTAAGGCCCTCAAAAAGGCAATCAAAGAGGCGGAAAAAGAAGAAAAAAAATAATAATAATAATAATTAAAGCTGCGAGCAGCGTTGAACGGGCCCTCGCACCCGGCGCCCGTCGGGGGAGCGGCGACCGCGGGACCCCGGCAACCGCGGGGTCAACGCAGGTCGCAGGGCACACGCTGGCGTAACAGTTCACACTTCCAGATGTTAAAATTTTAAATAAAGCTTTTACGCTAATTATTTTCTGTGATAATATTTTTCAGAGCTCATCATCTGTGACAGCTCTTGGCTCTCTTGACTGTAACCTCTCTGTGGCAGCTTCTCACAGACTCAATCAACTCCTCTTCCCCTCCCCCTCAAACACAAACACAAACACACCACACACACACACACACAAACACACAGAGAAATACCCCCTCCCAAAAGGAGATAAAACTCAGTTTTAACTTGAGTTTACAAGCTTTGAGCTTTGAGCAAAAGCATTTTTTTTAAGTTCTGTTATTGGGTGCATATATAAATCATTTATGCTTAAACAAGGCTTATAATGAAGTTATTTGAACAGTGAATATCTCATCTGCCTAAAGTCAGGGCGAAGCCACTAACCAGCTGTAGGGATGGGTATCATTAGGATTTTATCTTTATCCATACAGACCCCTATCAGTCCAGCTCAGACTGTTACTGGTTTAAGAGAGTGAAGTTTATAGCAATTTGCAAAATTTGGAGATTAGTGACAAACTAACCAGTTAGACTACATACAGACAAGCTTTCATTTTAGCTGTTAGTAACAGTTTGCCATGAGCTTAACCAGCGTGCTGTGCTTCCTGTTAAACATGTCATGAGACTGTGGACAACGCTGAAAATATTACTTTAACTAACTACTGGCCAAACAGGCGCTTTGACAAAGAAAAGGTAAAGGCCAGCAGCTTTTACTTTTCAATGCACTTGTCGTCAACTTGAGTGGCTTATATTCAGCTGGTTCACCTCGACGCTGGAGGACCTAGTGAACTTTTCCTGTCGCCGTACACTGAGTAAGACGAAAAAATCAGCTGACCCCGTGTGAAATTTCCTAACTGATCAAAACCAAACTGTAAAGACAGCATCAATCCACGCTCAGCTTTGGTCAAGGGGAGACATATGGTAAGATTACATGAATTCATGTAATCTTCTTTGAGACTACAATTTCAGACTTAACTAAGTCATTCACTAGTGTCTTGGCAGCGTTTATGGGTTCTTTAGACAGGTCTCTAACTGGTTTTCTTTCCAGGGTCATTGAAATCTTTGGCTTCCTACCTCTGCCAGGCTTGTTCTGCACAGTGTGGCTCTCCTTGAATTTCTCGGTGACGCTTCTCATTTGAGTTCTTGACGCTTGGAAATGCTGTTATAACTTTGTATATCCTTCTCCTGCTTCCTAAGCATCGACAATTCTTCAAGTCTACAGTGATTTCCTTAGTTTTTGGCATGATGCTTTCTCAAGTGACAGCTCAAATCTTAACTGAAGTTTTTATACCGCGTGTAAAGCAGCTCTTGGCTCTCCTGACTGTAACCTCTCTGTGGCAGCTTCTCACAGACTCAATCAACTCTTCTTCCCCTCCCCCCTCAAACACAAACACAAACACAAACACACACACACACACACACACACACACACAGACCACACACACAGAGACCCCCTTCCAAAAAACCCATCAAAGAGTAATACAATGGCTCCATCTATAGGATAAAGTAGAGAGTCGCAACAGGAAGTTACCCCAAAATCTGAGGTTTCAAACAGGAAGTTGGGTTTCCGAACTTTGACGGGCCAGAACCGGCACACGCTTCGACCAAAACTCACAATTTTCGGAGCCAGTCTTCCAAAAAATTCCTCAAGGAGGGGCTGACAACATTTGAAGTGAATCTGGTCACCCGTCTAGAAACTGGACATCACACTATAAAATATGTCATTTCCTGCTATAAATAGGTGGTGCTACAACAATTGTATGAATATTGACATATGGATGTGTGCAGATAGGTACCATTAACAATCCTGTAAAGTTTGATGCAGTTTGGACAAAGTATGGCCGAAATATAGCAAAAATAAAGCAACTTCCTGTTTCGTGGCGAGTAATCGAACTTTGAGGGGCCATAACTTCCACGCCCTTCAACAAAAACTCAAAATCTGCCGCAATTTAACATCGTCTATGTCTTAAGAACATACTATTAAGTTTTGAAGTCAATCGGATAATGCGTCTAGGACTAGTTCGCGTTCAAGCGACCCCTGGAAATGGCCAAAAACACACAATTTTTTCACCTTCCGGTCAAAATAAAAATACTTTCTGTTGGGTTTAGAATATGGCTCCAAGAGACTTTTTGGTGCGTCATGGGATGTTACATATGTGTGCAGATTTTCAGATTTTTAGGCGCAACGGGCTTGAGGGGCTGTTCCGTTTAAAAATGTAGGTGGCGCTACCGAGGCCATTTTACCACGCCCATGCTCAAGACCCCTAAATTATTAAATTTTTCGCCGTGCCTGACGCGTCTGCAAATTTTGGTAAGTTTTCACGCATGTTAAGGCCCTCAAAAAGCCGATCTAAGAGGCGGAAAAAGAAGAAAAAAAATAATAATAATAATAATAATAATAATAATAAACAGACGAAACAAGAGGTCCTTGCAACTCGTTGCATGGGCAACTCGTTTAAGCTGCGAGCAGCGTTGAACGGGCCCTCGCACCCGGCGTCCGTCGGGGGAGCGGCGACCGCGGGACCCCGGCAACCGCGGGGTCAACGCAGGTCGCAGGGCACACGCTGGCGTAACAGTTCACACTTCCCAGATGTAAAAATTTTAAATAAAAGCTTTTATGCTAATTATTTTCTGTGATAATATTATTCAGAGCTCATCATCTGTGACAGATCATGGCTCTATTGACTGTAACCTCCCTGTGGCAGCTTCTCACAGACACAATCAACTCCTCTTCCCCTCCCCCCTCAGACACACACAGACACACACACACAGAGACCCCCTTCCAAAAACCCATCAAAGAGTAATACAATGGCTCCATCTGTAGGATAAAGTAGAGAGTCGCAACAGGAAGTTACCCCAAAATCTGAGGTTTCAAACAGGAAGTTGGGTTTCCGAACTTTGACGGGCCAGAACCGGCACACGCTTCGACCCAAACTCACAATTTTCGGAGCCAGTCTTCCAAAAATCCTTAAGTCTGTCCTGACAACATTTGAAGTGAATCTGGTCACCCGTCTAGAAACTGGACATCACACTATAAAATATGTCATTTCCTGCTATAAATAGGTGGTGCTACAACAATTGTATGAATATTGACATATGGATGTGTGCAGATAGGTACCATTAACAATCCTGTAAAGTTTGATGCAGTTTGGACAAAGTATGGCCGAAATATAGCAAATTTAAAGCAACTTCCTGTTTTGTGGCGAGTGATCGAACTTTGAGGGGCCATAACTTCCACGCCCTTCAATGAAAAGTCCGAAACTTTTGCAATTTAACTTCGTCTATGTCTTAAGAACAAATTATCAAATTTTGAAGTCAATCGGATAATGCGTCTAGGACTAGTTCGCGTTCAAGCGACCCCTGGAAATGGCCAAAAACACACAATTTTTTCACCTTCCGGTCAAAATAAAAATACTTTCTGTTGGGTTTAGAATATGGCTCCAAGAGACTTTTTGGTGCGTCATGGGATGTTACATATGTGTGCAGATTTTCAGATTTTTAGGCGCAACGGGCTTGAGGGGCTGTTCCGTTAAAAATGTAGGTGGCGCTACCGAGGCCATTTTGCCACACCCATGCTCAAGACCCCTAAATTCTTAAATTTTTCGCCGTGCCTGACGCGTCTGCAAATTTTCAGGAGTTTTGACGCATTTTAAGGCCCTCAAAAAGGCGATCAAAGAGGCGGAAAAAGAAGAAAAAAAAATAATAATAATAATAATAATAATAAACCGAACGAAAACAAGAGGGTCCTTGCAACTCGTTGCATGGCACGCAAAACTCAAACGCAACTCGTTGCTCGGGCTGCGAGCAGCGTTGAACGGGCCCTCGCACCCGGCGCCCGTCGGGAGCGGCGACCGCGGGGACCCCGGCAACCGCGGGGTCAACGCAGGTCGCAGGGCACACGCTGGCGTAACAGTTCACACTTCCGAGATGTAAAAATTTTAAATAAAAGCTTTTATGCTAATTATTTTCTGTGATAATATTTTTCAGAGCTCATCATCTGTGACAGCTCTTGGCTCTCCTGACTGTAACCTCCCTGTGGCAGCTTCTCACAGACTCAATCAACTCCTCTTCCCCTCCCCCCTCAAACACAAACACAAACACAAACACACACACACACACAGATACCCCCTCCCAAAAGGAGATAAAACTCAGTTTTAACTTGAGTTTACAAGCTTTGAGCTTTGAGCAAAAGCATTTTTTTTAAGTTCTGTTATTGGGTGCATATATAAATCATTTATGCTTAAACAAGGCTTATAATGAAGTTATTTGAACAGTGAATATCTCATCTGCCTAAAGTCAGGGCGAAGCCACTAACCAGCTGTAGGGATGGGTATCATTAGGATTTTATCTTTATCCATACAGACCCCTATCAGTCCAGCTCAGACTGTTACTGGTTTAAGAGAGTGAAGTTTATAGCAATTTGCAAAATTTGGAGATTAGTGACAAACTAACCAGTTAGACTACATACAGACAAGCTTTCATTTTAGCTGTTAGTAACAGTTTGCCATGAGCTTAACCAGCGTGCTGTGCTTCGTGTTAAACATGTCATGAGACTGTGGACAACGCTGAAAATATTACTTTACTAACTACTGGCCGAACAGGCGCTTTTACAAAGAAAAGGTAAAGGCCAGCAGCTTTTACTTTTCAATGCACTTGTCGTCAACTTGAGTGGCTTATATTCAGCTGGTTCACCTCGACGCCGGTGGATGTAGACGTGCACTTTTCCTGTCGCCGTACACTGTGTAACATGAAAATATCAGCCGACCCCTTGTGAAATTTCCTAACTGATCAAAACCAAACTGTAAAGACTTTGGTCAAGGGGAGACATATGGTAAGATTACATGAATTCAAAATAACCTACAATTCCTTCAAATTAATTTGAAGCCAGTTTAATTTTTTGAGCCAGCTTTGACATCTGCAGATATGAGTTTCTGAAGAGGGGCCTGCTGAGGTTAGATGTGCTGAATAATATCCATTTTCATATCAGAAAAAACACTGCATTAAACATTGTCTTAGCTCACTGAGCTGAGGTCAACAGGTAATATAACCAACCTGTGAGGTGGCTCACCCCCGTAAGATAAACACATAAATGATCCCTGATAGAACCGATAATTAAAGGCACATCAGTGACAGGGAATGCTATTAAAACTAAACTATAAACTGGTGACATTAACTGCAAAAGAAGATTTTTATTGATACATTTCAGGTAGAATTTAGTTTTCAATAAGGAAAATGCTGTAAGAAACCTGAATTTGTTGCAACAAATTTAAAATAAAAGCTTTTATGCTAATTATTTTCTGTGATAATATTTTTCAGAGCTCATCATCTGTGACAGCTCATGGCTCTCTTGACTGTAACCTCCCTGTGGCAGCTTCTCACAGACTCAATCAACTCCTCTTCCCCTCCCCCCTCAAACACACACACACAGACACACACACACACAGAGACCCCCTTCCAAAAACCCATCAAAGAGTAATACAATGGCTCCATCTGTAGGATAAAGTAGAGAGTCGCAACAGGAAGTTACCCCAAAATCTGAGGTTTCAAACAGGAAGTTGGGTTTCCGAACTTTGACGGGCCAGAACCGGCACACGCTTCGACCAAAACTCACAATTTTCGGAGGACTTCTTCCAAAAATTGTCAAGGAGGGGCTGACAACATTTGAAGTGAATCTGGTCACCCGTCTAGAAACTGGACATCACACTATAAAATATGTCATTTCCTGCTATAAATAGGTGGTGCTACAACAATTGTATGAATATTGACATATGGATGTGTGCAGATAGGTACCATTAACAATCCTGTAAAGTTTGATGCAGTTTGGACAAAGTATGGCCGAAATATAGCAAATATAAAGCAACTTCCTGTTTTGTGGCGAGTGATCGAACTTTGAGGGGCCATAACTTCCACGCCCTTCAATGAAAAGTCCGAAACTTTTGCAATTTAACTTCGTCTATGTCTTAAGAACAAATTATCAAATTTTGAAGTCAATCGGATAATGCGTCTAGGACTAGTTCGCGTTCAAGCGACCCCTGGAAATGGCCAAAAACACACAATTTTTTCACCTTCCGGTCAAAATAAAAATACTTTCTGTTGGGTTTAGAATATGGCTCCAAGAGACTTTTTGGTGCGTCATGGGATGTTACATATGTGTGCAGATTTTCAGATTTTTAGGCGCAACGGGCTTGAGGGGCTGTTCCGTTTAAAAATGTAGGTGGCGCTACCGAGGCCATTTTGCCACACCCATGCTCAAGACCCCTAAATTATTAAATTTTTCGCCGTGCCTGACGCGTCTGCAAATTTTCAGGAGTTTTGACGCATGTTAAGGCCCTCAAAAAGGCAATCAAAGAGGCGGAAAAAGAAGAAAAAAAATAATAATAATAATAATTAAAGCTGCGAGCAGCGTTGAACGGGCCCTCGCACCCGGCGCCCGTCGGGGGAGCGGCGACCGCGGGACCCCGGCAACCGCGGGGTCAACGCAGGTCGCAGGGCACACGCTGGCGTAACAGTTCACACTTCCCAGATGTTAAAATTTTAAATAAAAGCTTTTACGCTAATTATTTTCTGTGATAATATTTTTCAGAGCTCATCATCTGTGACAGCTCTTGGCTCTCTTGACTGTAACCTCTCTGTGGCAGCTTCTCACAGACTCAATCAACTCCTCTTCCCCTCCCCCTCAAACACAAACACAAACACACCCACACACACACACACAAACACACAGAGAAATACCCCCTCCCAAAAGGAGATAAAACTCAGTTTTAACTTGAGTTTACAAGCTTTGAGCTTTGAGCAAAAGCATTTTTTTAAGTTCTGTTATTGGGTGCATATATAAATCATTTATGCTTAAACAAGGCTTATAATGAAGTTATTTGAACAGTGAATATCTCATCTGCCTAAAGTCAGGGCGAAGCCACTAACCAGCTGTAGGGATGGGTATCATTAGGATTTTATCTTTATCCATACAGACCCCTATCAGTCCAGCTCAGACTGTTACTGGTTTAAGAGAGTGAAGTTTATAGCAATTTGCAAAATTTGGAGATTAGTGACAAACTAACCAGTTAGACTACATACAGACAAGCTTTCATTTTAGCTGTTAGTAACAGTTTGCCATGAGCTTAACCAGCGTGCTGTGCTTCCTGTTAAACATGTCATGAGACTGTGGACAACGCTGAAAATATTACTTTACTAACTACTGGCCAAACAGGCGCTTTGACAAAGAAAAGGTAAAGGCCAGCAGCTTTTACTTTTCAATGCACTTGTCGTCAACTTGAGTGGCTTATATTCAGCTGGTTCACCTCGACGCTGGAGGACCTAGTGAACTTTTCCTGTCGCCGTACACTGAGTAAGACGAAAAAATCAGCTGACCCCGTGTGAAATTTCCTAACTGATCAAAACCAAACTGTAAAGACAGCATCAATCCACGCTCAGCTTTGGTCAAGGGGAGACATATGGTAAGATTACATGAATTCATGTAATCTTCTTTGAGACTACAATTTCAGACTTAACTAAGTCATTCACTAGTGTCTTGGCAGCGTTTATGGGTTCTTTAGACAGGTCTCTAACTGGTTTTCTTTCCAGGGTCATTGAAATCTTTGGCTTCCTACCTCTGCCAGGCTTGTTCTGCACAGTGTGGCTCTCCTTGAATTTCTCGGTGACGCTTCTCATTTGAGTTCTTGACGCTTGGAAATGCTGTTATAACTTTGTATATCCTTCTCCTGCTTCCTAAGCATCGACAATTCTTCAAGTCTACAGTGATTTCCTTAGTTTTTGGCATGATGCTTTCTCAAGTGACAGCTCAAATCTTAACTGAAGTTTTTATACCGCGTGTAAAGCAGCTCTTGGCTCTCCTGACTGTAACCTCTCTGTGGCAGCTTCTCACAGACTCAATCAACTCTTCTTCCCCTCCCCCCTCAAACACAAACACAAACACAAACACACACACACACACACACACACACACACACAGACACACACACACAGAGACCCCCTTCCAAAAACCCATCAAAGAGTAATACAATGGCTCCATCTATAGGATAAAGTAGAGAGTCGCAACAGGAAGTTACCCCAAAATCTGAGGTTTCAAACAGGAAGTTGGGTTTCCGAACTTTGACGGGCCAGAACCGGCACACGCTTCGACCAAAACTCACAATTTTCGGAGCCAGTCTTCCAAAAAATTCCTCAAGGAGGGGCTGACAACATTTGAAGTGAATCTGGTCACCCGTCTAGAAACTGGACATCACACTATAAAATATGTCATTTCCTGCTATAAATAGGTGGTGCTACAACAATTGTATGAATATTGACATATGGATGTGTGCAGATAGGTACCATTAACAATCCTGTAAAGTTTGATGCAGTTTGGACAAAGTATGGCCGAAATATAGCAAAAATAAAGCAACTTCCTGTTTCGTGGCGAGTAATCGAACTTTGAGGGGCCATAACTTCCACGCCCTTCAACAAAAACTCAAAATCTGCCGCAATTTAACATCGTCTATGTCTTAAGAACATACTATTAAGTTTTGAAGTCAATCGATAATGCGTCTAGGACTAGTTCGCGTTCAAGCGACCCCTGGAAATGGCCAAAAACACACAATTTTTTCACTTCCGGTCAAAATAAAAATACTTTCTGTTGGGTTTAGAATATGGCTCCAAGAGACTTTTTGGTGCGTCATGGGATGTTACATATGTGTGCAGATTTTCAGATTTTTAGGCGCAACGGGCTTGAGGGGCTGTTCCGTTTAAAAATGTAGGTGGCGCTACCGAGGCCATTTTGCCACACCCATGCTCAAGACCCCTAAATTATTAAATTTTTCGCCGTGCCTGACGCGTCTGCAAATTTTCAGGAGTTTTGACGCATGTTAAGGCCCTCAAAAAGGCGATCAAAGAGGCGGAAAAAGAAGAAAAAAAATAATAATAATAATAATAATAATAAAATAGTAAAATAGCGTTGAACGGGCCCTCGCAAGCGGCGACCGCGGGACCCGGCAACCGCGGGGTCAACGCAGGTCGCAGGGCACACGCTGGCGTAACAGTTCACACTTCCCGAGATGTAAAAATTTAAAATAAAAGCTTTTATCGCTAATTATTTTCTGTGATAATATTTTTCAGAGCTCATCATCTGTGACAGCTCTTGGCTCTCCTGACTGTAACCTCTCTGTGGCAGCTTCTCACAGACTCAATCAACTCCTCTTCCCCTCCCCCCTCAAACACAAACACAAACACACACACACACACACACACACAAACACAGAGAAATACCCCCTCCCAAAAGGAGATAAAACTCAGTTTTAACTTGAGTTTACAAGCTTTGAGCTTTGAGCAAAAGCATTTTTTTAAGTTCTGTTATTGGGTGCATATATAAATCATTTATGCTTAAACAAGGCTTATAATGAAGTTATTTGAACAGTGAATATCTCATCTGCCTAAAGTCAGGGCGAAGCCACTAACCAGCTGTAGGGATGGGTATCATTACGGATTTTATCTTTATCCATACAGACCCCTATCAGTCCAGCTCAGACTGTTACTGGTTTAAGAGAGTGAAGTTTATAGCAATTTGCAAAATTTGGAGATTAGTGACAAACTAACCAGTTAGACTACATACAGACAAGCTTTCATTTTAGCTGTTAGTAACAGTTTGCCATGAGCTTAACCAGCGTGCTGTGCTTCCTGTTAAAC
Organism: Lates calcarifer; assembly: GCF_001640805.2. Taxonomy (NCBI): domain Eukaryota; kingdom Metazoa; phylum Chordata; class Actinopteri; family Centropomidae; genus Lates; species Lates calcarifer. The sequence goes on from NW_026115255.1 coordinate 11,298, forward strand.
ATGTCATGAGACTGTGGACAACGCTGAAAATATTACTTTACTAACTACTGGCTGAACAGGCGCTTTGACAAAGAAAAGGTAAAGGCCAGCAGCTTTTACTTTTCAATGCACTTGTCGTCAACTTGAGTGGCTTATATTCAGCTGGTTCACCTCGACGCCGGTGGATGTAGACATGCACTTTTCCTGTTGCCGTACACTGAGTAACACGAAAAATCAGCTGACCCCTTGTGAAATTTCCTAACTGATCAAAACCAAACTGTAAAGACAGCATCAATCCACGCTCAGCTTTGGTCAAGGGGAGACATATGGTAAGATTACATGAATTCAAAATAACCTACAATTCCTTCAAATTAATTTGAAGCCAGTTTAATTTTTTGAGCCAGCTTTGACATCTGCAGATATGAGTTTCTGAAGAGGGGCCTGCTGAGGTTAGATGTGCTGAATAATATCCATTTTCATATCAGAAAAAACACTGCATTAAACATTGTCTTAGCTCACTGAGCTGAGGTCAACAGGTAATATAACCAACCTGTGAGGTGGCTCACCCCCGTAAGATAAACACATAAATGATCCCTGATAGAACCGATAATTAAAGGCACATCAGTGACAGGGAATGCTATTAAAACTAAACTATAAACTGGTGACATTAACTGCAAAAGAAGATTTTATTGATACATTTCAGGTAGAATTTAGTTTTCAATAAGGAAACATGTAAGAAACCTGAATTTGTTGCAACAAATTTAAAATAAAAGCTTTTATGCTAATTATTTTCTGTGATAATATTTTTCAGAGCTCATCATCTGTGACAGCTCTTGGCTCTCTTGACTGTAACCTCCCTGTGGCAGCTTCTCACAGACTCAATCAACTCCTCTTCCCCTCCCCCCTCAGACACACACACACACACCACACACACACACACACACACACACAGAGACCCCCCTTCCAAAAACCCATCAAAGAGTAATACAATGGCTCCATCTATAGGATAAAGTACGAGAGTCGCAACAGGAAGTTACCCCAAAATCTGAGGTTTCAAACAGGAAGTTGGGTTTCCGAACTTTGACGGGCCAGAACCGGCACACGCTTCGACCAAAACTCACAATTTTCGGAGGACGTCTTCCAAAAATTGTCAAGGAGGGGCTGACAACATTTGAAGTGAATCTGGTCACCCGTCTAGAAACTGGACATCACACTATAAAATATGTCATTTCCTGCTATAAATAGGTGGTGCTACAACAATTGTATGAATATTGACATATGGATGTGTGCAGATAGGTACCATTAACAATCCTGTAAAGTTTGATGCAGTTTGGACAAAGTATGGCCGAAATATAGCAAATATAAAGCAACTTCCTGTTTTGTGGCGAGTGATCGAACTTTGAGGGGCCATAACTTCCACGCCCTTCAATGAAAAGTCCGAAACTTTTGCAATTTAACTTCGTCTATGTCTTAAGAACAAATTATCAAATTTTGAAGTCAATCGGATAATGCGTCTAGGACTAGTTCGCGTTCAAGCGACCCCTGGAAATGGCCAAAAGCACACAATTTTTTCACCTTCCGGTCAAAATAAAAATACTTTCTGTTGGGTTTAGAATATGGCTCCAAGAGACTTTTTGGTGCGTCATGGGATGTTACATATGTGTGCAGATTTTCAGATTTTTAGGCGCAACGGGCTTGAGGGGCTGTTCCGTTAAAAATGTAGGTGGCGCTACCGAGGCCATTTTGCCACACCCATGCTCAAGACCCCTAAATTCTTAAATTTTTCGCCGTGCCTGACGCGTCTGCAAATTTTCAGGAGTTTTGACGCATGTTAAGGCCCTTCAAAAAGGCGAATCAAAGAGGCGGAAAAAGAAGAAAAAAAAAAAATAATAATAATAATATATAATAATAATAAACGAACGAAAACAAGAGGGTCCTTGCAACTCGTTGCATGGCCCCGTTGGGCCCACGCAACTCGTTGCTCGGGCCTCCTAATTAAAGCTGCGAGCAGCGTTGAACGGGCCCTCGCACCCGGCGCCCGTCGGGGGAGCGGCGACCGCGGGACCCCGGCAACCGCGGGGTCAACGCAGGTCGCAGGGCACACGCTGGCGTTAACAGTTCACACTTCCCAGATGTAAAATTTTAAATAAAAGCTTTTATGCTAATTATTTTCTGTGATAATATTTTTCAGAGCTCATCATCTGTGACAGCTCTTGGCTCTCTGACTGTAACCTCTCTGTGGCAGCTTCTCACAGACTCAATCAACTCCTCTTCCCCTCCCCCCTCAAACACAAACACAAACACACCCACACCACAACACACAGAGAAATACCCCTCCAAAAGGAGATAAACTCAGTTTTAACTTGAGTTTACAAGCTTTGAGCTTTGAGCAAAAAGCATTTTTTTAAGTTCTGTTATTGGGTGCATATATAAATCATTTATGCTTAAACAAGGCTTATAATGAAGTTATTTTGAACAGTGAATATCTCATCTGCCTAAAGTCAGGGCGAAGCCACTAACCAGCTGTAGGGATGGGTATCATTAGGATTTTATCTTTATCCATACAGACCCTATCAGTCCAGCTCAGACTGTTACTGGTTTAAGAGAGTGAAGTTTATAGCAATTTGCAAAATTTGGAGATTAGTGACAAACTAACCAGTTAGACTACATACAGACAAGCTTTCATTTTAGCTGTTAGTAACAGTTTGCCATGAGCTTAACCAGCGTGCTGTGCTTCGTGTTAAACATGTCATGAGACTGTGGACAACGCTGAAAATATTACTTTACTAACTACTGGCCGAACAGGCGCTTTCAAAGAAAGGTAAAGGCCAGCAGCTTTTACTTTTCAATGCACTTGTCGTCAACTTGAGTGGCTTATATTCAGCTGGTTCACCTCGACGCTGGACCTAGTGCAACTTTTCCTGTCGCCGTACACTGAGTAACACGAAAAAATCAGCTGACCCTGTGAAATTTCCTAACTGATCAAAACCAAACTGTAAAGACAGCATCAATCCACGCTCAGCTTTGGTCAAGGGGAGACATATGGTAAGATTACATGAATTCATGTAATCTTCTTTGAGGCTACAATTTCAGACTTAACTAAGTCATTCACTAGTGTCTTGGCAGCGTTTATGGGTTCTTTAGACAGGTCTCTACTGTTTCTTTCCAGGGTCATTGAAATCTTTGGCTTTCTGCCAGGTACAGTGTGGCTCTCCTTGAATTTCTCGGTGAATTTGAGTTCTTGACGCTTGGAAATGCTGTTATAACTTTGTATATTTCCTGCTTGAGCATCGACAATTCTTTAAGTCTACAGTGATTTCCTTAGTTTTTGGCAATGATGCTTTCTCAAGTGACAGCTCAAATCTTAACTGAAGTTTTTATCTGTAAGCAGCTCTTGGCTCTCCTGACTGTAACCTCTCTGTGGCAGCTTCTCACAGACTCAATCAACTCCTCTTCCCCTCCCCCTCAAACACAAACACACACACAGACACACACACACACACACAGAGACCCTTCCAAAAACCCATCAAAGAGTAATACAATGGCTCCATCTATAGGATAAAGTAGAGAGTCGCAACAGGAAGTTACCCCAAAATCTGAGGTTTCAAACAGGAAGTTGGGTTTCCGAACTTTGACGGGCCAGAACCGGCACACGCTTCGACCAAAACTCACAATTTTCGGAGCCAGTCTTCCAAAAATTCAAGGAGGGGCTGACAACATTTGAAGTGAATCTGGTCACCCGTCTAGAAACTGGACATCACACTATAAAATATGTCATTTCCTGCTATAAATAGGTGGCGCTACAACAATTGTATGAATATTGACATATGGATGTGTGCAGATAGGTACCATTAACAATCCTGTAAAGTTTGATGCAGTTTGGACAAAGTATGGCCGAAATATAGCAAAAATAAAGCAACTTCCTGTTTCGTGGCGAGTAATCGAACTTTGAGGGGCCATAACTTCCACGCCCTTCAATGAAAAGTCCGAAACTTTTGCAATTTAACTTCGTCTATGTCTTAAGAACAAATTATCAAATTTTGAAGTCAATCGGATAATGCGTCTAGGACTAGTTCGCGTTCAAGCGACCCTGGAAATGGCCAAAAACACACAATTTTTTCACCTTCCGGTCAAAATAAAAATACTTTCTGTTGGGTTTAGAATATGGCTCCAAGAGACTTTTTGGTGCGTCATGGGATGTTACATATGTGTGCAGATTTTCAGATTTTTAGGCGCAACGGGCTTGAGGGGCTGTTCCGTTTAAAAATGTAGGTGGCGCTACCGAGGCCATTTTAGCCACCCATGCTCAAGACCCCTAAATTATTAAATTTTTCGCCGTGCCTGACGCGGTCTGCAAATTTTCGGTAAGTTTTGCACGCCATGTTAAGGCCCTCAAAAAGGCGATCAAAGAGGCGGAAAAAGAAGAAAAAAATAATAATAATAATAATTAAAGCTGCGAGCAGCGTTGAACGGGCCCGCACCCGGCGCCCGTCGGGGGAGCGGCGACCGCGGGACCCCGGCAACCGCGGGGTCAACGCAGGTCGCAGGGCACACGCTGGCGTAACAGTTCACACTTCCAGATGTAAAAATTTTAAATAAAAGCTTTTATGCTAATTATTTTCTGTGATAATATTTTTCAGAGCTCATCATCTGTGACAGCTCTTGCTCTCCTGACTGTAACCTCTCTGTGGCAGCTTCTCACAGACTCAATCAACTCCTCTTCCCCTCCCCCCTCAAACACAAACACAAACACAAACACACACACACACACACAGATACCCCCCTCCCAAAAGGAGATAAAACTCAGTTTTAACTTGAGTTTACAAGCTTTGAGCTTTGAGCAAAAGCATTTTTTTGCAAGTTCTGTTATTGGGTGCATATATAAATCATTTATGCTTAAACAAGGCTTATATGAAGTTATTTGAACAGTGAATATCTCATCTGCCTAAAGTCAGGGCGAAGCCACTAACCAGCTGTAGGGATGGGTATCATTAGGATTTTATCTTTATCCATACAGACCCTATCAGTCCAGCTCAGACTGTTACTGGTTTAAGAGAGTGAAGTTTATAGCAATTTGCAAAATTTGGAGATTAGTGACAAACTAACCAGTTAGACTACATACAGACAAGCTTTCATTTTAGCTGTTAGTAACAGTTTGCCATGAGCTTAACCAGCGTGCTGTGCTTCGTGTTAAACATGTCATGAGACTGTGGACAACGTTTGAGCAGCTTTGACATCTGCAGATTGAGTTTCTGAAGAGGGGCTGAGGTTAGATGTGCTGAATAATATCCATTTTCATATCAGAAAAAACACTGCATTAAACATTGTCTTAGCTCACTGAGCTGAGGTCAACAGGTAATATAACCAACCTGTGAGGTGGCTCACCCCGTAAGATAAACATAAATGATCCCTGATAGAACCGATAATTAAAGGCACATCAGTGACAGGGAATGCTATTAAAACTAAACTATAAACTGGTGACATTAACTGCAAAAGAAGATTTTTATTGATACATTTCAGGTAGAATTTAGTTTTCAATAAGGAAAATGCTGTAAGAAACCTGAATTTGTTGCAACAAATTTAAAATAAAAGCTTTTATGCTAATTATTTTCTGTGATAATATTTTTCAGAGCTCATCATCTGTGACAGCTCTTGGCTCTCTGACTGTAACCTCCCTGTGGCAGCTTCTCACAGACTCAATCAACTCCTCTTCCCCTCCCCCTCAAACACACACACACAGACACACACACACAGAGACCCCTTCAAAAAACCCATCAAAGAGTAATACAATGGCTCCATCTGTAGGATAAAGTAGAGAGTCGCAACAGGAAGTTACCCCAAAATCTGAGGTTTCAAACAGGAAGTTGGTTTCCGAACTTTGACGGGCCAGAACCGGCACACGCTTCGACCAAAACTCACAATTTTCGGAGGACTTCTTCCAAAAATTGTCAAGGAGGGGCTGACAACATTTGAAGTGAATCTGGTCACCCGTCTAGAAACTGGACATCACACTATAAAATATGTCATTTCCTGCTATAAATAGGTGGCGCTACAACAATTGTATGAATATTGACATATGGATGTGTGCAGATAGGTACCATTAACAATCCTGTAAAGTTTGATGCAGTTTGGACAAAGTATGGCCGAAATATAGCAAAAATAAAGCAACTTCCTGTTTTTGTGCGAGTAATCGAACTTTGAGGGCCATAACTTCCACGCCTTCAACAAAAAAAAAAAACCGCAATTTAACTTCGTCTATGTCTTAAGAACAAATTATAAATTTTGAAGTCAATGGATAATGCGTCTAGGACTAGTTCGCGTTCAAGCGACCCGGAAATGGCCAAAAACACACAATTTTTTCACCTTCCGGTCAAAATAAAAATACTTTCTGTTGGGTTTAGAATATGGCTCCAAGAGACTTTTTGGTGCGTCATGGGATGTTACATATGTGTGTGCAGATTTTCAGATTTTTAGGCGCAACGGGCTTGAGGGGCTGTTCCGTTTAAAAATGTAGGTGGCGCTACCGAGGCCATTTTACCACGCCATGCTCAAGACCCCTAAATTATTAAATTTTTCGCCGTGCCTGACGCGTCTGCAAATTTTGGAAGTTTTCACGCATTTTAAGGCCCTCAAAAAGGCGATCTAAGAGGCGGAAAAAGAAGAAAAAAATAATAATAATAATAATTAAAGCGCGAGCAGCGTTGAACGGGCCCTCGCACCGGGCGCCGTCGGGGAGCGGCGACCGCGGGACCCGGCAACCGCGGGGTCAACGCAGGTCGCAGGGCACACGCTGGCGTAACAGTTCACACTTCCCAGATGTAAAAATTTTAAATAAAAGCTTTTACGCTAATTATTTTCTGTGATAATATTTTTCAGAGCTCATCATCTGTGACAGCTCTTGGCTCTCTTGACTGTAACCTCGTGGCAGCTTCTCACAGACTCAATCAACTCCTCTTCCCTCCCCCTCAAACACAACACAAAACACACACACCACACAACACACAGAGAAATACCCCCTCCCAAAAGGAGATAAAACTCAGTTTTAACTTGAGTTTACAAGCTTTGAGCTTTGAGCAAAAGCATTTTTTTAAGTTCTGTTATTGGGCATATATAAATCATTTATGCTTAAACAAGGCTTATAATGAAGTTATTTGAACAGTGAATATCTCATCTGCCTAAAGTCAGGGCGAAGCCACTAACCAGCTGTAGGGATGGGTATCATTAGGATTTTATCTTTATCCATACAGACCCCTATCAGTCCAGCTCAGACTGTTACTGGTTTAAGAGAGTGAAGTTTATAGCAATTTGCAAATTTGGAGATTAGTGACAAACTAACCAGTTAGACTACATACAGACAAGCTTTCATTTTAGCTGTTAGTAACAGTTTGCCATGAGCTTAACCAGCGTGCTGTGCTTCCTGTTAAACATGTCATGAGACTGTGGACAACGCTGAAAATATTACTTTACTAACTACTGGCAAACAGGCGCTTTGACAAAGAAAAGGTAAAGGCCAGCAGCTTTTACTTTTCAATGCACTTGTCGTCAACTTGAGTGGCTTATATTCAGCTGGTTCACCTCGACGCTGGAGGACCTGTGAACTTTTCCTGTCGCCGTACACTGAGTAAGACGAAAAAATCAGCTGACCCCGTTGAAATTTCCTAACTGATCAAAACCAAACTGTAAAGACAGCATCAATCCACGCTCAGCTTTGGTCAAGGGGAGACATATGGTAAGATTACATGAATTCATGTAATCTTCTTTGAGACTACAATTTCAGACTTAACTAAGTCATTCACTAGTGTCAGGCGTTTATGGGTTCTTTAGACAGGTCTCTAACTGGTTTTCTTTCCAGGGTCATTGAAATTTTGGCTTCCTACTCTGCCAGGCTTGTTCTGCACAGTGTGGCTCTCCTTGATTTCTCGGTGACGCTTCTCATTTGAGTTCTTGACGCTTGGAAATGCTGTTATAACTTTGTATATCCTTCTCCTGCTTCCTAAGCATCGACAATTCTTCAGTCTACAGTGATTTCCTTAGTTTTTGCATGATGCTTTCTCAAGTGACAGCTCAAATCTTAACTGAAGTTTTTAATACCGCGTGTAAAGCAGCTCTTGGCTCTCCTGACTGTAACCTCTCTGTGGCAGCTTCTCACAGACTCAATCAACTCTTCTTCCCCTCCCCCTCAAACACAAACACAAACACACACACACACACACACACACACACACACAGACACACACACACAGAGACCCTTCCAAAAACCCATCAAAGAGTAATACAATGGCTCCATCTGTAGGATAAAGTAGAGAGTCGCAACAGGAAGTTACCCCAAAATCTGAGGTTTCAAACAGGAAGTTGGTTTCCGAACTTTGACGGGCCAGAACCGGCACACGCTTCGACCAAAACTCACAATTTTCGGAGCTTCTTCCAAAAATTTCAAGGAGGGGCTGACAACATTTGAAGTGAATCTGGTCACCCGTCTAGAAACTGGACATCACACTATAAAATATGTCATTTCCTGCTATAAATAGGTGGTGCTACAACAATTGTATGAATATTGACATATGGATGTGTGCAGATAGGTACCATTAACAATCCTGTAAAGTTTGATGCAGTTTGGACAAAGTATGGCCGAAATATAGCAAAAAAAGCAACTTCCTGTTTTGTGGCGAGTGATCGAACTTTGAGGGGCCATAACTTCCACGCCCTTCAATGAAAAGTCCGAAACTTTTGCAATTTAACTTCGTCTATGTCTTAAGAACAAATTATCAAATTTTGAAGTCAATCGGATAATGCGTCTAGGACTAGTTCGCGTTCAAGCGACCCCTGGAAATGGCCAAAAACACACACATTTTTTCACTTTCCGGTCAAAATAAAAATACTTTCTGTTGGGTTTAGAATATGGCTCCAAGAGACTTTTTGGTGCGTCATGGGATGTTACATATGTGTGCAGATTTTCAGATTTTTAGGCGCAACGGGCTTGAGGGGCTGTTCCGTTTTAAAAATGTAGGTGGCGCTACCGAGGCCATTTTCCACACCCATGCTCAAGACCCCTAAATTATTAAATTTTTCGCCGTGCCTGACGCGTCTGCAAATTTTCAGGAGTTTTTGACGCATGTTAAGGCCCTCAAAAAGGCGATCAAAGAGGCGGGAAAAAGAAGAAAAAAAATAATAATAATAATAATTAAAGCTGCGAGCAGCGTTGAACGGGCCCTCGCACCCGGCGCCCGTCGGGGGAGCGGCGACCGCGGGACCCCGGCAACCGCGGGGGTCAACGCAGGTCGCAGGGCACACGCTGGCGTAACAGTTCACACTTCCGAGATGTAAAAATTTTAAATAAAAGCTTTTATGCTAATTATTTTCTGTGATAATATTTTTCAGAGCTCATCATCTGTGACAGCTCTTGGCTCTCCTTGACTGTAACCTCCTGTGGCAGCTTCTCACAGACTCAATCAACTCCTCTTCCCCTCCCCC
>NW_026115256.1:0-43742 GCF_001640805.2 Lates calcarifer
TAATTTCTATTATAATAAACAAACATTATGGTTGAAACCAATAATTTCATTTCGGGAGAGCCTTTCCCTCTTTTGTGCACTGTATGTAATCTCAGAGTGTGAATAAGCGCTTTTCCCAGCGTTTTGAGGCTTATTCAGCTCAGAATGGCTTAATACTGCACTATCTGACCAGGACAAGACAAACTAAGAACTCAGCCACACGGACATGAAAGTTGTTTACTTTACAATATTAGTAAACAAGCATTATGGTTGAAACCATAATTTCCTGTCGGGAGAGCCTTTCCCTCTTTTGTGCACTGTATGCAATCCCAGAGTGTGAATAAGCGCTTTTCCCAGCGTTTTGAGGCTTATTCAGCTCAGAATGGCTTAATACTGCACTATCTGACCAGGACAAGACAAACTAAGAACTCAACCACACTGACATGAAAGTTCTTTAAATATTAGTAAACAAGCATTATGGTTGAAACCATAATTTCCTGTCGGGAGAGCCTTGTCCCTCTTTTGTGCACTGTATGCAATCCCAGAGTGTGAATAAGCGCTTTTCCCAGCGTTTTTGAGGCTTATTCAGCTCAGAATGGCTTAATACTGCACTATCTGACCAGGACAAGACAAACTAAGAACTCAGCCACACGGACATGAAAGTTGTTTACTTTACAATATTAGTAAACAAGCATTATGGTTGAAACCATAATTTCCTGTCGGGAGAGCCTTTCCCTCTTTTGTGCACTGTATGCAATCCCAGAGTGTGAATAAGCGCTTTTCCCAGCGTTTTGAGGCTTATTCAGCTCAGAATGGCTTAATACTGCACTATCTGACCAGGACAAGACAAACTAAGAACTCAACCACACTGACATGAAAGTTTCATAATTTCTATTAAAATAAACAAACATTATGGTTGAAACCAATAATTTCATTTCGGGAGAGCCTTTCCCTCTTTTGTGCACTGTATGTAATCTGAATGTGGTGAATAAGCGCTTTTCCCAGCGTTTTGAGGCTTATTCAGCTCAGAATGGCTTAATACTGCACTATCTGACCAGGACAAGACAAACTAAGAACTCAGCCACACGGACATGAAAGTTGTTTACTTTACAATATTAGTAAACAAGCATTATGGTTTGAAACCATAATTTCCTGTCGGGAGAGCCTTTCCCTCTTTTGTGCACTGTATGCAATCCCAGAGTGTGAATAAGCGCTTTTCCCAGCGTTTGAGGCTTATTCAGCTCAGAATGGCTTAATACTGCACTATCTGACCAGGACAAGACAAACTAAGAACTCAACCACACTGACATGAAAGTTTCATAATTTCTATTAAAATAAACAAACATTATGGTTGAAACCAATAATTTCATTTCGGGAGAGCCTTTCCCTCTTTTGTGCACTGTATGTAATCTGAATGTGTGAATAAGCGCTTTTCCCCAGCGTTTTGAGGCTTATTCAGCTCAGAATGGCTTAATACTGCACTATCTGACCAGGACAAGACAAACTAAGAACTCAGCCACACGGACATGAAAGTTGTTTACTTTACAATATTAGTAAAACAAGCATTATGGTTGAAACCATAATTTCCTGTCGGGAGAGCCTTTCCCTCTTTTGTGCACTGTATGCAATCCCAGAGTGTGATTAAGCGCTTTTCCCAGCGTTTTGAGGCTTATTCAGCTCAGAATGGCTTAATACTGCACTATCTGACCAGGACAAGACAAACTAAGAACTCAGCCACACGGACATGAAAGTTGTTTACTTTACAATATAGTAAACAAGCATTATGGTTGAAACCATAATTTCCTGTCGGGAGAGCCTTTCCCTCTTTTGTGCACTGTATGCAATCCCAGAGTGTGAATAATCGCTTTTCCCAGCGTTTTGAGGCTTATTCAGCTCAGAATGGCTTAATACTGGCACTATCTGACCAGGACAAGACAAACTAAGAACTCAGCCACACGGACATGAAAGTTGTTTACTTTACAATATTAGTAAACAAGCATTATGGTTGAAACCATAATTTCCTGTCGGGAGAGCCTTTCCCTCTTTTGTGCACTGTATGCAATCCCAGAGTGTGATTAAGCGCTTTTCCCAGCGTTTTGAGGCTTATTCAGCTCAGAATGGCTTAATACTGCACTATCTGACCAGGACAAGACAAACTAAGAACTCAACCACACTGACATGAAAGTTTCATAATTTCTATTAAAATAAACAAACATTATGGTTGAAACCAATAATTTCATTTCGGGAGAGCCTTTCCCTCTTTTGTGCACTGTATGTAATCTGAATGTGTGAATAAGCGCTTTTCCCAGCGTTTTGAGGCTTATTCAGCTCAGAATGGCTTAATACTGCACTATCTGACCAGGACAAGACAAACTAAGAACTCAGCCACACGGATATGAAAGTTGTTTACTTTACAATATTAGTAAACAAGCATTATGGTTGAAACCATAATTTCCTGTCGGGAGAGCCTTTCCCTCTTTTGTGCACTGTATGCAATCCCAGAGTGTGAATAAGCGCTTTTCCCAGCGTTTTGAGGCTTATTCAGCTCAGAATGGCTTAATACTGCACTATCTGACCAGGACAAGACAAACTAAGAACTCAACCACACTGACATGAAAGTTTCATAATTTCTATTAAAATAAACAAACATTATGGTTGAAACCAATAATTTCATTTCGGGAGAGCCTTTCCCTCTTTTGTGCACTGTATGTAATCTGAATGTGTGAATAAGCGCTTTTCCCAGCGTTTTGAGGCTTATTCAGCTCAGAATGGCTTAATACTGCACTATCTGACCAGGACAAGACAAACTAAGAACTCAGCCACACGGACATGAAAGTTGTTTACTTTACAATATTAGTAAACAAGCATTATGGTTGAAACCATAATTTCCTGTCGGGAGAGCCTTTCCCTCTTTTGTGCACTGTATGCAATCCCAGAGTGTGAATAAGCGCTTTTCCCAGCGTTTTGAGGCTTATTCAGCTCAGAATGGCTTAATACTGCATTATCTGACCAGGACAAGACAAACTAAGAACTCAACCACACTGACATGAAAGTTTCTAATTTCTATTATAATAAACAACATTATGGTTGAAAACCAATAATTTCATTTCGGGAGAGCCTTTCCCTCTTTTGTGCACTGTATGTAATCTCAAGTGTGAATAAGCGGTTTTCCCAGCGTTTTGAGGCTTATTCAGCTCAGAATGGCTTAATACTGCACTATCTGACCAGGACAAGACAAACTAAGAACTCAACCACACTGACATGAATGTTTCATAATTTCTATTATAATAAACAAACATTATGGTTGAAACCAATAATTTCATTTCGGGAGAGCCTTTCCCTCTTTTGTGCACTGTATGTAATCTCAGAGTGTGAATAATCGCTTTTCCCAGCGTTTTGAGGCTTATTCAGCTCAGAATGGCTTAATACTGCACTATCTGACCAGGACAAGACAAACTAAGAACTCAGCCACACGGACATGAAAGTTGTTTACTTTACAATATTAGTAAACAAGCATTATGGTTGAAACCATAATTTCCTGTCGGGAGAGCCTTTCCCTCTTTTGTGCACTGTATGCAATCCCAGAGTGTGATTAAGCGCTTTTCCCAGCGTTTTGAGGCTTATTCAGCTCAGAATGGCTTAATACTGCACTATCTGACCAGGACAAGACAAACTAAGAACTCAGCCACACGGACATGAAAGTTGTTTACTTTACAATATTAGTAAACAAGCATTATGGTTGAAACCATAATTTCCTGTCGGGAGAGCCTTTCCCTCTTTTGTGCACTGTATGCAATCCCAGAGTGTGAATAATCGCTTTTCCCAGCGTTTTGAGGCTTATTCAGCTCAGAATGGCTTAATACTGCACTATCTGACCAGGACAAGACAAACTAAGAACTCAGCCACACGGACATGAAAGTTGTTTACTTTACAATATTAGTAAACAAGCATTATGGTTGAAACCATAATTTCCTGTCGGGAGAGCCTTTCCCTCTTTTGTGCACTGTATGCAATCCCAGAGTGTGATTAAGCGCTTTTCCCAGCGTTTTGAGGCTTATTCAGCTCAGAATGGCTTAATACTGCACTATCTGACCAGGACAAGACAAACTAAGAACTCAACCACACTGACATGAAAGTTTCCTAATTTCTATTAAAATAAACAAACATTATGGTTGAAAACAATAATTTCATTTCGGGAGAGCCTTTCCCTCTTTTGTGCACTGTATGTAATCTCAGTGTGAATAAGCGGTTTTCCCAGCGTTTTGAGGCTTATTCAGCTCAGAATGGCTTAATACTGCACTATCTGACCAGGACAAGACAAACTAAGAACTCAACCACACTGACATGAATGTTTCATAATTTCTATTATAATAAACAAACATTATGGTTGAAACCAATAATTTCATTTCGGGAGAGCCTTTCCCTCTTTTGTGCACTGTATGTAATCTGAATGTGTGAATAAGCGCTTTTCCCAGCGTTTTGAGGCTTATTCAGCTCAGAATGGCTTAATACTGCACTATCTGACCAGGACAAGACAAACTAAGAACTCAGCCACACGGACATGAAAGTTGTTTACTTTACAATATTAGTAAACAAGCATTATGGTTGAAACCATAATTTCCTGTCGGGAGAGCCTTTCCCTCTTTTGTGCACTGTATGCAATCCCAGAGTGTGAATAAGCGCTTTTCCCAGCGTTTTGAGGCTTATTCAGCTCAGAATGGCTTAATACTGCATTATCTGACCAGGACAAGACAAACTAAGAACTCAACCACACTGACATGAAAGTTTCCTTATTTCTATTATAATAAACAAACATTATGGTTGAAAACAATAATTTCATTTCGGGAGAGCCTTTCCCTCTTTTGTGCACTGTATGTAATCCCAGAGTGTGAATAAGCGGTTTTCCCAGCGTTTTGAGGCTTATTCAGCTCAGAATGGCTTAATACTGCACTATCTGACCAGGACAAGACAAACTAAGAACTCAGCCACACGGACATGAAAGTTGTTTACTTTACAATATTAGTAAACAAGCATTATGGTTGAAACCATAATTTCCTGTCGGGAGAGCCTTTCCCTCTTTTGTGCACTGTATGCAATCCCAGAGTGTGAATAAGCGCTTTTCCCAGCGTTTTGAGGCTTATTCAGCTCAGAATGGCTTAATACTGCACTATCTGACCAGGACAAGACAAACTAAGAACTCAAGCCACACGGACATGAAAGTTGTCTACTTTACAATATTAATAAACAAGCATTATGGTTGAAACCATAATTTCATGTCGGGAGAGCCTTTCCCTCTTTTGTGCACTGTATGCAATCTGAATGTGTGAATAATCGCTTTTCCCAGCGTTTTGAGGCTTATTCAGCTCAGAATGGCTTAATACTGCACTATCTGACCAGGACAAGACAAACTAAGAACTCAGCCACACGGACATGAAAGTTGTTTACTTTACAATATTAGTAAACAAGCATTATGGTTGAAACCATAATTTCCTGTCGGGAGAGCCTTTCCCTCTTTTGTGCACTGTATGCAATCCCAGAGTGTGAATAAGCGCTTTTCCCAGCGTTTTGAGGCTTATTCAGCTCAGAATGGCTTAATACTGCACTATCTGACCAGGACAAGACAAACTAAGAACTCAACCACACTGACATGAAAGTTTCATAATTTCTATTATAATAAACAAACATTATGGTTGAAACCAATAATTTCATTTCGGGAGAGCCTTTCCCTCTTTTGTGCACTGTATGTAATCTGAATGTGTGAATAATCGCTTTTCCCAGCGTTTTGAGGCTTATTCAGCTCAGAATGGCTTAATACTGCACTATCTGACCAGGACAAGACAAACTAAGAACTCAGCCACACGGACATGAAAGTTGTTTACTTTACAATATTAGTAAACAAGCATTATGGTTGAAACCATAATTTCCTGTCGGGAGAGCCTTTCCCTCTTTTGTGCACTGTATGCAATCCCAGAGTGTGATTAAGCGCTTTTCCCAGCGTTTTGAGGCTTATTCAGCTCAGAATGGCTTAATACTGCACTATCTGACCAGGACAAGACAAACTAAGAACTCAACCACACTGACATGAAAGTTTCATAATTTCTATTAAAATAAACAAACATTATGGTTGAAAACAATAATTTCATTTCGGGAGAGCCTTTCCCTCTTTTGTGCACTGTATGTAATCTGAATGTGTGAATAAGCGCTTTTCCCAGCGTTTTGAGGCTTATTCAGCTCAGAATGGCTTAATACTGCACTATCTGACCAGGACAAGACAAACTAAGAACTCAGCCACACGGACATGAAAGTTGTTTACTTTACAATATTAGTAAACAAGCATTATGGTTGAAACCATAATTTCCTGTCGGGAGAGCCTTTCCCCTCTTTTGTGCACTGTATGCAATCCCAGAGTGTGAATAAGCGCTTTTCCCAGCGTTTTGAGGCTTATTCAGCTCAGAATGGCTTAATACTGCACTATCTGACCAGGACAAGACAAACTAAGAACTCAACCACACTGACATGAAAGTTTCATAATTTCTATTAAAATAAACAAACATTATGGTTGAAACCAATAATTTCATTTCGGGAGAGCCTTTCCCTCTTTTGTGCACTGTATGTAATCTGAATGTGTGAATAAGCGCTTTTCCCAGCGTTTTGAGGCTTATTCAGCTCAGAATGGCTTAATACTGCACTATCTGACCAGGACAAGACAAACTAAGAACTCAGCCACACGGACATGAAAGTTGTTTACTTTACAATATTAGTAAACAAGCATTATGGTTGAAACCATAATTTCCTGTCGGGAGAGCCTTTCCCTCTTTTGTGCACTGTATGCAATCCCAGAGTGTGAATAAGCGCTTTTCCCAGCGTTTTGAGGCTTATTCAGCTCAGAATGGCTTAATACTGCACTATCTGACCAGGACAAGACAAACTAAGAACTCAACCACACTGACATGAAAGTTTCCTAATTTCTATTATAATAAACAAACATTATGGTTGAAACCAATAATTTCATTTCGGGAGAGCCTTTCCCTCTTTTGTGCACTGTATGTAATCTGAATGTGTGAATAAGCGCTTTTCCCAGCGTTTTGAGGCTTATTCAGCTCAGAATGGCTTAATACTGCACTATCTGACCAGGACAAGACAAACTAAGAACTCAGCCACACGGACATGAAAGTTGTTTACTTTACAATATTAGTAAACAAGCATTATGGTTGAAACCATAATTTCCTGTCGGGAGAGCCTTTCCCTCTTTTGTGCACTGTATGCAATCCAGAGTGTGAATAAGCGCTTTTCCCAGCGTTTTGAGGCTTATTCAGCTCAGAATGGCTTAATACTGCACTATCTGACCAGGACAAGACAAACTAAGAACTCAACCACACTGACATGAAAGTTTCATTAATTTCAATATAATAAACAAACATTATGGTTGAAACCAATAATTTCATGTCGGGAGAGCCTTTCCCTCTTTTGTGCACTGTATGCAATCGAAGTGTGAATAATCGCTTTTCCCAGCGTTTTGAGGCTTATTCAGCTCCAGAATGGCTTAATACTGCACTATCTGACCAGGACAAGACAAACTAAGAACTCAGCCACACGGACATGAAAGTGTTACTTTACAATATTAGTAAAACAACATTATGGTTGAAACCATAATTTCCTGTCGGGAGAGCCTTTCCCTCTTTTGTGCACTGTATGCAATCCCAGAGTGTGAATAAGCGCTTTTCCCAGCGTTTTGAGGCTTATTCAGCTCAGAATGGCTTAATACTGCACTATCTGACCAGGACAAGACAAACTAAGAACTCAGCCACACGGACATGAAAGTTGTTTACTTACAATATTAGTAAACAAGCATTATGGTTGAAACCATAATTTCCTGTCGGGAGAGCCTTTCCCTCTTTTGTGCACTGTATGCAATCCCAGAGTGTGAATAAGCGCTTTTCCCAGCGTTTTGAGGCTTATTCAGCTCAGAATGGCTTAATACTGCACTATCTGACCAGGACAAGACAAACTAAGAACTCAGCCACACGGACATGAAAGTTGTTTATTTACAATATTAGTAAACAAGCATTATGGTTGAACCATAATTTCATGTCGGGAGCCTTTCCCTCTTTTGTGCACTGTATGCAATCCAGAGTGTGAATAATCGCTTTTCCCAGCGTTTTGAGGCTTATTCAGCTCAGAATGGCTTAATACTGCACTATCTGACCAGGACAAGACAAACTAAGAACTCAGCCACACGGACATGAAAGTTGTTTACTTTACAATATTAGTAAACAAGATTATGGTTGAAACCATAATTTCCTGTCGGGAGAGCCTTTCCCTCTTTTGTGCACTGTATGCAATCCCAGAGTGTGAATAAGCGCTTTTCCCCAGCGTTTGAGGCTTATTCAGCTCAGAATGCTTAATACTGCACTATCTGACCAGGACAAGACAAACTAAGAACTCAGCCACACTGACATGAAAGTTGTCTACTTTACAATATTAGTAAACAAACATTATGGTTGAAACCATAATTCCATGTCGGGAGAGCCTTTCCCTCTTTTGTGCACTGTATGTCAATCAGAGATGTGAATAAGCGCTTTTCCCAGCGTTTTGAGGGCTTATTCAGCTCAGAATGGCTTAATACTGCACTATCTGACCAAGGACAAGACAAACTAAGAACTCAGCCACACGGACATGAAAGTTGTTTACTTTACAATATTAGTAAACAAGCATTATGGTTGAAACCATAATTTCCTGTCGGGAGAGCCTTTCCCTCTTTTGGTGCACTGTATGCAATCCCAGAGTGTGAATAAGCGCTTTTCCCCAGCGTTTTGAGGCTTATTCAGCTCAGAATGGCTTAATACTGCATCTATCTGACCAGGACAAGACAAACTAAGAACTCAACCACACTGACATGAAAGTTTCCTAATTTCTATTATAATAAACAACATTATGGTTGAAACCAATAATTTCATTTCGGGAGAGCCTTTCCCTCTTTTGTGCACTGTATGCAATCTGAATGTGTGAATAACGCTTTTCCCAGCGTTTTGAGGCTTATTCAGCTCAGAATGGCTTAATACTGCACTATCTGACCAGGACAAGACAAACTAAAGAACTCAGCCACACGGACATGAAAGTTGTTTACTTCAATATTAGTAAAAAGCATTATGGTTGAAACCATAATTTCCTGTCGGGAGAGCCTTTCCCTCTTTTGTGCACTGTATGCAATCCCAGAGTGTGAATAAGCGCTTTTCCAGCGTTTTGAGGCTTATTCAGCTCAGAATGGCTTAATACTGCACTATCTGACCAGGACAAGACAAACTAAGAACTCAGCCACACGGACATGAAAGTTTCCTAATTTCTATTATAATAAACAAACATTATGGTTGAAACCATAATTTCCTGTCGGAGAGCCTTTCCCTCTTTTGTGCACTGTATGCAATCTGTGAATAAGCGCTTTTCCCAGCGTTTTGAGGCTTATTCAGCTCAGAATGGCTTAATACTGCACTATCTGACCAGGACAAGACAAACTAAGAACTCAGCCACACGGACATGAAAGTTTTAATTTCTATTATAAACAAACATTATGGTTGAAACCAATAATTTCCTGTCGGGAGAGCCTTTCCCTCTTTTGTGCACTGTATGCAATCTGAATGTGTGAATAAGCGCTTTTCCCAGCGTTTTGAGGCTTATTCAGCTCAGAATGGCTTAATACTGCACTATCTGACCAGGACAAGACAAACTAAGACTCAGCCACACGGACATGAAAGTTGTAATTTCATATAAACAAACATTATGGTTGAAACCATAATTTCCTGTCGGGAGAGCCTTTCCCTCTTTTGTGCACTGTATGCAATCTGAAGTGTGAATAAGCGCTTTTCCAGCGTTTTGAGGCTTATTCAGCTCAGAATGGCTTAATACTGCACTATCTGACCAGGACAAGACAAACTAAGAACTCAGCCACACGGACATGAAAGTTTTTACTTCAATATAGTAAACAACATTATGGTTGAAACCATAATTTCCTGTCGGGAGAGCCTTTCCCTCTTTTGTGCACTGTATGCAATCTGAGAGTGTGAATAAGCGCTTTTCCCAGCGTTTTGAGGCTTATTCAGCTCAGAATGGCTTAATACTGCATATCTGACCAGGACAAGACAAACTAAGAACTCAGCCACACGGACATGAAAGTTTCCTAATTTCTATTATAATAAACAAACATTATGGTTGAAACCAATAATTTCCTGTCGGGAGAGCCTTTCCCTCTTTTGTGCACTGTATGCAATCTGAATGTGTGAATAATCGCTTTTCCCAGCGTTTTGAGGCTTATTCAGCTCAGAATGGCTTAATACTGCATATCTGACCAGGACAAGACAAACTAAGAACTCAGCCACACGGACATGAAAGTTTTACTTTCTATTATAACAAACATTATGGTTGAAACCATAATTTCCTGTCGGGAGAGCCTTTCCCTCTTTTGTGCACTGTATGCAATCTGAATGTGTGAATAAGCGCTTTTCCAGCGTTTTGAGGCTTATTCAGCTCAGAATGGCTTAATACTGCACTATCTGACCAGGACAAGACAAACTAAGAACTCAGCCACACGGACATGAAAGTTTTTACTTTACAATATTAGTAAACAAGCATTATGGTTGAAACCATAATTTCCTGTCGGGAGAGCCTTTCCCTCTTTTGTGCACTGTATGCAATCTGTGAATAAGCGCTTTTCCCAGCGTTTTGAGGCTTATTCAGCTCAGAATGGCTTAATACTGCACTATCTGACCAGGACAAGACAAACTAAGAACTCAGCCACACGGACATGAAAGTTTCTAATTTCTATTATAAACAAACATTATGGTTGAAACCAATAATTTCCTGTCGGGAGAGCCTTTCCCTCTTTTGTGCACTGTATGCAATCTGAGTGTGAATAAGCGCTTTTCCCAGCGTTTTGAGGCTTATTCAGCTCAGAATGGCTTAATACTGCACTATCTGACCAGGACAAGACAAACTAAGAACTCAGCCACACGGACATGAAAGTTTTTACTTTCAATATTAGTAAACAAACATTATGGTTGAAACCATAATTTCCTGTCGGGAGAGCCTTTCCCTCTTTTGTGCACTGTATGCAATAGAGTGTGAATAAGCTTTTCCCAGCGTTTTGAGGCTTATTCAGCTCAGAATGGCTTAATACTGCACTATCTGACCAGGACAAGACAAACTAAGAACTCAACACGGACATGAAAGTTTCCTAATTTCTATTATAATAAACAAACATTATGGTTGAAACCATAATTTCCTGTCGGGAGAGCCTTTCCCTCTTTTGTGCACTGTATGCAATCTGAAGTGTGAATAAGCGCTTTTCCCAGCGTTTTGAGGCTTATTCAGCTCAGAATGGCTTAATACTGCTATATCTGACCAGGACAAGACAAACTAAGAACAGCCACACGGACATGAAAGTTGTTTTCTATTAAAATAAACAAACATTATGGTTGAAACCATAATTTCCTGTCGGGAGAGCCTTTCCCTCTTTTGTGCACTGTATGCAATCTGAAGTGTGAATAAGCGCTTTTCCCAGCGTTTTGAGGCTTATTCAGCTCAGAATGGCTTAATACTGCACTATCTGACCAGGACAAGACAAACTAAGAACTCAGCCACACGGACATGAAAGTTTTAATTTCTATTATAATAAACAAACATTATGGTTGAAACCATAATTTCCTGTCGGGAGAGCCTTTCCCTCTTTTGTGCACTGTATGCAATCTGAATGTGTGAATAAGCGCTTTTCCCAGCGTTTTGAGGCTTATTCAGCTCAGAATGGCTTAATACTGCACTATCTGACCAGGACAAGACAAACTAAGAACTCAGCCACACGGACATGAAAGTTTTCTTTACAATATTAGTAAACAAGCATTATGGTTGAAACCATAATTTCCTGTCGGGAGAGCCTTTCCCTCTTTTGTGCACTGTATGCAATCTGAGAGTGTGAATAAGCGCTTTTCCCAGCGTTTTGAGGCTTATTCAGCTCAGAATGGCTTAATACTGCACTATCTGACCAGGACAAGACAAACTAAGAACTCAGCCACACGGACATGAAAGTTTTTAATTTCTATTAGTAAACAAACATTATGGTTGAAACCAATAATTTCCTGTCGGGAGAGCCTTTCCCTCTTTTGTGCACTGTATGCAATCTGAGTGTGAATAAGCGCTTTTCCCCAGCGTTTTGAGGCTTATTCAGCTCAGAATGGCTTAATACTGCACTATCTGACCAGGACAAGACAAACTAAGAACTCAGCCACACGGACATGAAAGTTGTTTACTTTACAATATTAGTAAACAACATTATGGTTGAAACCATAATTTCCTGTCGGGAGAGCCTTTCCCTCTTTTGTGCACTGTATGCAATGAGTGTGAATAAGCGCTTTTCCCAGCGTTTTGAGGCTTATTCAGCTCAGAATGGCTTAATACTGCACTATCTGACCAGGACAAGACAAACTAAGAACTCAGCCACACGGACATGAAAGTTTTAATTTCTATTAAATAAACAAACATTATGGTTGAAACCATAATTTCCTGTCGGGAGAGCCTTTCCCTCTTTTGTGCACTGTATGCAATCTGAATGTGTGAATAAGCGCTTTTCCCAGCGTTTTGAGGCTTATTCAGCTCAGAATGGCTTAATACTGCACTATCTGACCAGGACAAGACAAACTAAGAACTCAGCCACACGGACATGAAAGTTTTTACTTTACAATATTAGTAAACAAACATTATGGTTGAAACCATAATTTCCTGTCGGGAGAGCCTTTCCTCTTTTTGTGCACTGTATGCAATCTGTGTGAATAAGCGCTTTTCCCAGCGTTTTGAGGCTTATTCAGCTCAGAATGGCTTAATACTGCACTATCTGACCAGGACAAGACAAACTAAGAACTCAGCCACACGGACATGAAAGTTTTAATTTCTATTATAATAAACACATTATGGTTGAAACCATAATTTCCTGTCGGGAGAGCCTTTCCCTCTTTTGTGCACTGTAGAGTGTGAATAAGCGCTTTTCCCAGCGTTTTGAGGCTTATTCAGCTCAGAATGGCTTAATACTGCACTATCTGACCAGGACAAGACAAACTAAGAACTCAGCCACACGGACATGAAAGTTTTTTACTGTAAACAAGCATTATGGTTGAAACCATAATTTCCTGTCGGGAGAGCCTTTCCCTCTTTTGTGCACTGTATGCAATCTGAGTGTGAATAAGCTTTTTTCCCAGCGTTTTGAGGCTTATTCAGCTCAGAATGGCTTAATACTGCACTATCTGACCAGGACAAGACAAACTAAGAACTCAGCCACACGGACATGAAAGTTTTTTCATTATAATAAACAAACATTATGGTTGAAACCAATAATTTCCTGTCGGGAGAGCCTTTCCCTCTTTTGTGCACTGTATGCAATCTGAGAGTGTGAATAAGCGCTTTTCCCAGCGTTTGAGGCTTATTCAGCTCAGAATGGCTTAATACTGCACTATCTGACCAGGACAAGACAAACTAAGAACTCAGCCACACGGACATGAAAGTTTTTACTTTACAATATTAGTAAACAAGCATTATGGTTGAAACCATAATTTCCTGTCGGGAGAGCCTTTCCCTCTTTTGTGCACTGTATGCAATCTGAGTGTGAATAAGCGGTTTTCCCAGCGTTTTGAGGCTTATTCAGCTCAGAATGGCTTAATACTGCACTATCTGACCAGGACAAGACAAACTAAGAACTCAGCCACACGGACATGAAAGTTTTAATTTCTATTAATAAACAAACATTATGGTTGAAACCAATAATTTCCTGTCGGGAGAGCCTTTCCCTCTTTTGTGCACTGTATGCAATCTTGTGAATAAGCGCTTTTCCCAGCGTTTTGAGGCTTATTCAGCTCAGAATGGCTTAATACTGCACTATCTGACCAGGACAAGACAAACTAAGAACTCAGCCACACGGACATGAAAGTTTTTAATTTCATATTAGTAAACAAGCATTATGGTTGAAACCATAATTTCCTGTCGGGAGAGCCTTTCCCTCTTTGTGCACTGTATGCAATCTGAGTGTGAATAAGCGCTTTTCCCAGCGTTTTGAGGCTTATTCAGCTCAGAATGGCTTAATACTGCACTATCTGACCAGGACAAGACAAACTAAGAACTCAGCCACGGACATGAAAGTTTTAATTTCTATTATAATAAACAAACATTATGGTTGAAACCATAATTTCCTGTCGGGAGAGCCTTTCCCTCTTTTGTGCACTGTATGCAATCTGAAGTGTGAATAAGCGCTTTTCCCAGCGTTTTGAGGCTTATTCAGCTCAGAATGGCTTAATACTGCATATCTGACCAGGACAAGACAAACTAAGAACTCAGCCACACGGACATGAAAGTTTTTACTTTACAATATAGTAAACAACATTATGGTTGAAACCATAATTTCCTGTCGGGAGAGCCTTTCCCTCTTTTGTGCACTGTATGCAATCTGTGAATAACGCTTTTCCCAGCGTTTTGAGGCTTATTCAGCTCAGAATGGCTTAATACTGCACTATCTGACCAGGACAAGACAAACTAAGAACTGGACATGAAAGTTTTAATTTCTATTATAATAAACAAACATTATGGTTGAAACCATAATTTCCTGTCGGAGAGCCTTTCCCTCTTTTGTGCACTGTATGCAATCTGAATGTGTGAATAAGCGCTTTTCCCAGCGTTTTGAGGCTTATTCAGCTCAGAATGGCTTAATACTGCACTATCTGACCAGGACAAGACAAACTAAGAACTCAGCCACACGGACATGAAAGTTGTTTACTTTACAATATTAGTAAACAAGCATTATGGTTGAAACCATAATTTCCTGTCGGGAGAGCCTTTCCCTCTTTTGTGCACTGTATGCAATCTGAGTGTGAATAAGCGCTTTTCCCAGCGTTTTGAGGCTTATTCAGCTCAGAATGGCTTAATACTGCACTATCTGACCAGGACAAGACAAACTAAGAACTCAGCACACGGACATGAAAGTTTCCTAATTTCTATTATAATAAACAAACATTATGGTTGAAACCATAATTTCCTGTCGGGAGAGCCTTTCCCTCTTTTGTGCACTGTATGCAATCTGAATGTGTGAATAAGCGCTTTTCCCAGCGTTTTGAGGCTTATTCAGCTCAGAATGGCTTAATACTGCACTATCTGACCAGGACAAGACAAACTAAGAACTCAGCCACACGGACATGAAAGTTGTTTACTTTACAATATTAGTAAACAACATTATGGTTGAAACCATAATTTCCTGTCGGGAGAGCCTTTCCCTCTTTGTGCACTGTATGCAATCTGAGAGTGTGAATAAGCGCTTTTCCCAGCGTTTTGAGGCTTATTCAGCTCAGAATGGCTTAATACTGCAGACCAGGACAAGACAAACTAAGAACTCAGCCACACGGACATGAAAGTTGTTTACTTTACAATATTAGTAAACAAGCATTATGGTTGAAACCATAATTTCCTGTCGGGAGAGCCTTTCCCTCTTTTGTGCACTGTATGCAATCTGAGAGTGTGAATAAGCGCTTTTCCCAGCGTTTTGAGGCTTATTCAGCTCAGAATGGCTTAATACTGCACTATCTGACCAGGACAAGACAAACTAAGAACTCAGCCACACGGACATGAAAGTTTAATTTCTATTATAATAAACAAACATTATGGTTGAAACCAATAATTTCCTGTCGGGAGAGCCTTTCCCTCTTTTGTGCACTGTATGCAATCTGAATGTGTGAATAACGCTTTTCCCAGCGTTTTGAGGCTTATTCAGCTCAGAATGGCTTAATACTGCACTATCTGACCAGGACAAGACAAACTAAGAACTCAGCCACACGGACATGAAAGTTTCTTTCTATTATAAACAACATTATGGTTGAAACCATAATTTCCTGTCGGGAGAGCCTTTCCCTCTTTTGTGCACTGTATGCAATCTGAGTGTGAATAAGCGCTTTTCCCAGCGTTTTGAGGCTTATTCAGCTCAGAATGGCTTAATACTGCACTATCTGACCAGGACAAGACAAACTAAGAACTCAGCCACACGGACATGAAAGTTGTTTTATTATAAACAAACATTATGGTTGAAACCATAATTTCCTGTCGGGAGAGCCTTTCCCTCTTTTGTGCACTGTATGCAATCTGATGTGTGAATAAGCGCTTTTCCCAGCGTTTTGAGGCTTATTCAGCTCAGAATGGCTTAATACTGCACTATCTGACCAGGACAAGACAAACTAAGAACTCAGCCACACGGACATGAAAGTTTTTACTTTCAATATTAGTAAACAAGCATTATGGTTGAAACCATAATTTCCTGTCGGGAGAGCCTTTCCCTCTTTTGTGCACTGTATGCAATCTGTGTGAATAAGCGCTTTTCCCAGCGTTTTGAGGCTTATTCAGCTCAGAATGGCTTAATACTGCACTATCTGACCAGGACAAGACAAACTAAGAACTCAGCCACACGGACATGAAAGTTTTAATTTCTATTATAATAACAAACATTATGGTTGAAACCAATAATTTCCTGTCGGGAGAGCCTTTCCCTCTTTTGTGCACTGTATGCAATCTGTGAATAAGCGCTTTTCCCAGCGTTTTGAGGCTTATTCAGCTCAGAATGGCTTAATACTGCACTATCTGACCAGGACAAGACAAACTAAGAACTCAGCCACACGGACATGAAAGTTGTTTACTTTACAATATTAGTAAACAACATTATGGTTGAAACCATAATTTCCTGTCGGGAGAGCCTTTCCCTCTTTTGTGCACTGTATGCAATCTGAGTGTGAATAAGCGCTTTTCCCAGCGTTTTGAGGCTTATTCAGCTCAGAATGGCTTAATACTGCACTATCTGACCAGGACAAGACAAACTAAGAACTCAGCCACACGGACATGAAAGTTGTTTACTTTACAATATTAGTAAACAAGCATTATGGTTGAAACCATAATTTCCTGTCGGGAGAGCCTTTCCCTCTTTTGTGCACTGTATGCAATCTGAGAGTGTGAATAAGCGCTTTTCCCAGCGTTTTGAGGCTTATTCAGCTCAGAATGGCTTAATACTGCACTATCTGACCAGGACAAGACAAACTAAGAACTCAGCCACACGGACATGAAAGTTTTTACTTTACAATATTAGTAAACAAACATTATGGTTGAAACCATAATTTCCTGTCGGAGAGCCTTTCCCTCTTTTGTGCACTGTATGCAATCTGAAGTGTGAATAAGCGCTTTTCCCAGCGTTTTGAGGCTTATTCAGCTCAGAATGGCTTAATACTGCACTATCTGACCAGGACAAGACAAACTAAGAACTCAGCCACGGACATGAAAGTTTTAATTTCTATTATAATAAACAAACATTATGGTTGAAACCATAATTTCCTGTCGGGAGAGCCTTTCCCTCTTTTGTGCACTGTATGCAATCTGAATGTGTGAATAAGCGCTTTTCCCAGCGTTTTGAGGCTTATTCAGCTCAGAATGGCTTAATACTGCACTATCTGACCAGGACAAGACAAACTAAGAACTCAGCCACACGGACATGAAAGTTTTTACTTTCAATATTAGTAAACAACATTATGGTTGAAACCATAATTTCCTGTCGGAGAGCCTTTCCCTCTTTTGTGCACTGTATGCAATCTGAGTGTGAATAAGCGCTTTTCCCAGCGTTTTGAGGCTTATTCAGCTCAGAATGGCTTAATACTGCACTATCTGACCAGGACAAGACAAACTAAGAACTCAGCCACACGGACATGAAAGTTAATTTCTATTAATAAACAACATTATGGTTGAAACCATAATTTCCTGTCGGAGAGCCTTTCCCTCTTTTGTGCACTGTATGCAATCTTGTGTGAATAAGCGCTTTTCCCAGCGTTTTGAGGCTTATTCAGCTCAGAATGGCTTAATACTGCACTATCTGACCAGGACAAGACAAACTAAGAACTCAGCCACACGGACATGAAAGTTTTTACTTTACAATATTAGTAAACAACATTATGGTTGAAACCATAATTTCCTGTCGGAGAGCCTTTCCCTCTTTTGTGCACTGTATGCAATCTGTGAATAAGCGCTTTTCCCAGCGTTTTGAGGCTTATTCAGCTCAGAATGGCTTAATACTGCACTATCTGACCAGGACAAGACAAACTAAGAACTCAGCCACACGGACATGAAAGTTTTAATTTCTATTAAAAAAACAAACATTATGGTTGAAACCAATAATTTCCTGTCGGGAGAGCCTTTCCCTCTTTTGTGCACTGTATGCAATCTGAATGTGTGAATAAGCGCTTTTCCCAGCGTTTTGAGGCTTATTCAGCTCAGAATGGCTTAATACTGCACTATCTGACCAGGACAAGACAAACTAAGAACTCAGCCACACGGACATGAAAGTTTTTACTTTACAATATTAGTAAACAACATTATGGTTGAAACCATAATTTCCTGTCGGGAGAGCCTTTCCCTCTTTGTGCACTGTATGCAATCTAGAGTGTGAATAAGCGCTTTTCCAGCGTTTTGAGGCTTATTCAGCTCAGAATGGCTTAATACTGCACTATCTGACCAGGACAAGACAAACTAAGAACTCACCACACGGACATGAAAGTTTTTAATTTCAATTAAACAAACATTATGGTTGAAACCATAATTTCCTGTCGGGAGAGCCTTTCCCTCTTTTGTGCACTGTATGCAATCTGAGTGTGAATAAGCGCTTTTCCCAGCGTTTTGAGGCTTTATTCAGCTCAGAATGGCTTAATACTGCACTATCTGACCAGGACAAGACAAACTAAGAACTCAGCCACACGGACATGAAAGTTGTTTACTTTACAATATAAGTAAACAAATTATGGTTGAAACCATAATTTCCTGTCGGAGAGCCTTTCCCTCTTTTGTGCACTGTATGCAATCTGAGTGTGAATAAGCGCTTTTCCCAGCGTTTTGAGGCTTATTCAGCTCAGAATGGCTTAATACTGCACTATCTGACCAGGACAAGACAAACTAAGAACTCAGCCACACGGACATGAAAGTTTTAATTTCTATTATAATAAACAAACATTATGGTTGAAACCATAATTTCCTGTCGGGAGAGCCTTTCCCTCTTTTGTGCACTGTATGCAATCTGAGTGTGAATAAGCGCTTTTCCCAGCGTTTTGAGGCTTATTCAGCTCAGAATGGCTTAATACTGCACTATCTGACCAGGACAAGACAAACTAAGAACTCAGCCACACGGACATGAAAGTTGTTTACTTTACAATATTAGTAAACAAGCATTATGGTTGAAACCATAATTTCCTGTCGGGAGAGCCTTTCCCTCTTTTGTGCACTGTATGCAATCAGAGTGTGAATAAGCGCTTTTCCCAGCGTTTTGAGGCTTATTCAGCTCAGAATGGCTTAATACTGCACTATCTGACCAGGACAAGACAAACTAAGAACTCAGCCACACGACATGAAAGTTTTTAATTTCTATTAAAACAAACATTATGGTTGAAACCAATAATTTCCTGTCGGAGAGCCTTTCCCTCTTTTGTGCACTGTATGCAATCTGATGTGAATAAGCGCTTTTCCCAGCGTTTTGAGGCTTATTCAGCTCAGAATGGCTTAATACTGCACTATCTGACCAGGACAAGACAAACTAAGAACTCAGCCACACGGACATGAAAGTTGTTTACTTTACAATATAAGTAAACAAGCATTATGGTTGAAACCATAATTTCCTGTCGGGAGAGCCTTTCCCTCTTTTGTGCACTGTATGCAATCTGTGAATAAGCGCTTTTCCCAGCGTTTTGAGGCTTATTCAGCTCAGAATGGCTTAATACTGCACTATCTGACCAGGACAAGACAAACTAAGATCAGCCACACGGACATGAAAGTTTAATTTCTATTAATAAACAAACATTATGGTTGAAACCATAATTTCCTGTCGGGAGAGCCTTTCCCTCTTTTGTGCACTGTATGCAATCTGAAGTGTGAATAAGCGCTTTTCCCAGCGTTTTGAGGCTTATTCAGCTCAGAATGGCTTAATACTGCACTATCTGACCAGGACAAGACAAACTAAGAACTCAGCCCACGGACATGAAAGTTGTTTACTTTACAATATTAGTAAACAAATTATGGTTGAAACCATAATTTCCTGTCGGGAGAGCCTTTCCCTCTTTTGTGCACTGTATGCAATCTGAGTGTGAATAAGCGCTTTTCCCAGCGTTTTGAGGCTTATTCAGCTCAGAATGGCTTAATACTGCACTATCTGACCAGGACAAGACAAACTAAGAACTCAGCCACACGGACATGAAAGTTTTAATTTCTATTATAATAAACAAACATTATGGTTGAAACCATAATTTCCTGTCGGGAGAGCCTTTCCCTCTTTGTGCACTGTATGCAATCTGAGTGTGAATAAGCTTTTCCCAGCGTTTTGAGGCTTATTCAGCTCAGAATGGCTTAATACTGCACTATCTGACCAGGACAAGACAAACTAAGAACTCAGCCACACGGACATGAAAGTTTTACTTTCAATTAGTAAACAAACATTATGGTTGAAACCATAATTTCCTGTCGGGAGAGCCTTTCCCTCTTTTGTGCACTGTATGCAATCTGAGTGTGAATAAGCGCTTTTTCCCAGCGTTTTGAGGCTTATTCAGCTCAGAATGGCTTAATACTGCACTATCTGACCAGGACAAGACAAACTAAGAACTCAGCCACACGACATGAAAGTTTTTCTATTATAATAAACAAACATTATGGTTGAAACCATAATTTCCTGTCGGGAGAGCCTTTCCCTCTTTTGTGCACTGTATGCAAATGGTGTGAATAAGCGCTTTTAGCGTTTTGAGGCTTATTCAGCTCAGAATGGCTTAATACTGCATATCTGACCAGGACAAGACAAACTAAGACTCAGCCACACGGACATGAAAGTTTTTACTTTACAATATTAGTAAACAACATTATGGTTGAAACCATAATTTCCTGTCGGGAGAGCCTTTCCCTCTTTTGTGCACTGTATGCAATCTGTGAATAAGCGCTTTTCCCAGCGTTTTGAGGCTTATTCAGCTCAGAATGGCTTAATACTGCACTATCTGACCAGGACAAGACAAACTAAGAACTCAGCCACACGGACATGAAAGTTTTAATTTCTATTATATAAACAAACATTATGGTTGAAACCATAATTTCCTGTCGGGAGAGCCTTTCCCTCTTTTGTGCACTGTATGCAATCTGAAGTGTGAATAAGCGCTTTTCCCAGCGTTTTGAGGCTTATTCAGCTCAGAATGGCTTAATACTGCACTATCTGACCAGGACAAGACAAACTAAGAACTCAGCCACACGGACATGAAAGTTTTTACTTTACAATATTAGTAAACAAACATTATGGTTGAAACCATAATTTCCTGTCGGAGAGCCTTTCCCTCTTTTGTGCACTGTATGCAATCTGAGTGTGAATAAGCGCTTTTCCCAGCGTTTTGAGGCTTATTCAGCTCAGAATGGCTTAATACTGCACTATCTGACCAGGACAAGACAAACTAAGAACTCAGCCACACGGACATGAAAGTTTTTACTTTTACAATATTAGTAAACAACATTATGGTTGAAACCATAATTTCCTGTCGGGAGAGCCTTTCCCTCTTTTGTGCACTGTATGCAATCAGAGTGTGAATAAGCGCTTTTCCCAGCGTTTTGAGGCTTATTCAGCTCAGAATGGCTTAATACTGCACTATCTGACCAGGACAAGACAAACTAAGAACTCAGCCACACGGACATGAAAGTTGTTTACTTTACAATATTAGTAAACAAACATTATGGTTGAAACCATAATTTCCTGTCGGGAGAGCCTTTCCCTCTTTTGTGCACTGTATGCAATCCAGAGTGTGAATAAGCGCTTTTCCCAGCGTTTTGAGGCTTATTCAGCTCAGAATGGCTTAATACTGCATATCTGACCAGGACAAGACAAACTAAGAACTCAACCACACTGACATGAAAGTTTCCTAATTTCTATTATAATAAACAAACATTATGGTTGAAACCAATAATTTCATTTCGGGAGAGCCTTTCCTCTTTTGTGCACTGTATGCAATCTGAATGTGTGAATAATCGCTTTTCCCAGCGTTTTGAGGCTTATTCAGCTCAGAATGGCTTAATACTGCACTATCTGACCAGGACAAGACAAACTAAGAACTCAGCCACACGGACATGAAAGTTTTAATTTCTATATAATAAACAACATTATGGTTGAAACCAATAATTTCCTTCGGGAGAGCCTTTCCCTCTTTTGTGCACTGTATGCAATCTGAGAGTGTGAATAACGCTTTTTCCCAGCGTTTTGAGCTTATTCAGCTCAGAATGGCTTAATACTGCACTATCTGACCAGCAAGACAAACTAAGAACTCAGCCACACGGACATGAAAGTTGTTTACTTTACAATATTAGTAAACAAACATTATGGTTGAAACCATAATTTCCTGTCGGGAGAGCCTTTCCCTCTTTTGTGCACTGTATGCAATCTGAGTGTGAATAAGCGCTTTTCCCAGCGTTTTGAGGCTTATTCAGCTCAGAATGGCTTAATACTGCACTATCTGACCAGGACAAGACAAACTAAGAACTCAGCCACACGACATGAAAGTTTCCTAATTTCTATTATAATACAAACATTATGGTTGAAACCAATAATTTCATTTCGGGAGAGCCTTTCCCTCTTTTGTGCACTGTATGCAATCTTGTGAATAATCGCTTTTCCCAGCGTTTTGAGGCTTATTCAGCTCAGAATGGCTTAATACTGCACTATCTGACCAGGACAAGACAAACTAAGAACTCAGCCACACGGACATGAAAGTTTAGTAAACAAGCATTATGGTTGAAACCAATAATTTCCTGTCGGGAGAGCCTTTCCCTCTTTTGTGCACTGTATGCAATCTGAGTGTGAATAAGCGCTTTCCCAGCGTTTTGAGGCTTATTCAGCTCAGAATGGCTTAATACTGCACTATCTGACCAGGACAAGACAAACTAAGAACTCAGCCACACGACATGAAAGTTTTAATTTCTATTATATAAACAAATTATGGTTGAAACCATAATTTCATGTCGGAGAGCCTTTCCCTCTTTTGTGCACTGTATGCAATCAGTGTGAATAAGCGCTTTTCCCAGCGTTTTGAGGCTTATTCAGCTCAGAATGGCTTAATACTGCACTATCTGACCAGGACAAGACAACTAAGAACTCAACACGGACATGAAAGTTGTTTACTTTCAATATTAGTAAACAAACATTATGGTTGAAACCATAATTTCCTGTCGGGAGAGCCTTTCCCTCTTTTGTGCACTGTATGCAATCTGAAGTGTGAATAAGCGCTTTTCCCAGCGTTTTGAGGCTTATTCAGCTCAGAATGGCTTAATACTGCACTATCTGACCAGGACAAGACAAACTAAGAACTCAGCCACACGACATGAAAGTTTCCTAATTTCTATATAATAAACAAACATTATGGTTGAAACCAATAATTTCATGTCGGGAGAGCCTTTCCCTCTTTTGTGCACTGTATGCAATCTGAAGTGTGAATAAGCGCTTTTCCCAGCGTTTTGAGGCTTATTCAGCTCAGAATGGCTTAATACTGCACTATCTGACCAGGACAAGACAAACTAAGAACTCAGCCACACGGACATGAAAGTTTTACTTTACAATATTAGTAAACAAGCATTATGGTTGAAACCATAATTTCCTGTCGGGAGAGCCTTTCCCTCTTTTGTGCACTGTATGCAATCAGAGTGTGAATAAGCGCTTTTCCCAGCGTTTTGAGGCTTATTCAGCTCAGAATGGCTTAATACTGCACTATCTGACCAGGACAAGACAAACTAAGAACTCAACCACACGACATGAAAGTTTAATTTCTATTATAATAAACAAACATTATGGTTGAAACCAATAATTTCAGGGAGAGCCTTTCCCTCTTTTGTGCACTGTATGCAATCTTGTGAATAAGCGCTTTTCCCAGCGTTTTGAGGCTTATTCAGCTCAGAATGGCTTAATACTGCACTATCTGACCAGGACAAGACAAACTAAGAACTCAGCCACACGACATGAAAGTTTCTAATTTCTATTAAATAAACAAACATTATGGTTGAAACCAATAATTTCATTTCGGGAGAGCCTTTCCCTCTTTTGTGCACTGTATGTAATCTGAGAGTGTGAATAAGCGCTTTTCCCAGCGTTTTGAGGCTTATTCAGCTCAGAATGGCTTAATACTGCACTATCTGACCAGGACAAGACAAACTAAGAACTCAGCCACACGGACATGAAAGTTGTTTACTTTACAATATTATAAACAAACATTATGGTTGAAACCATAATTTCCTGTCGGGAGAGCCTTTCCCTCTTTTGTGCACTGTATGCAATCTGAGTGTGAATAAGCGCTTTTCCCAGCGTTTTGAGGCTTATTCAGCTCAGAATGGCTTAATACTGCACTATCTGACCAGGACAAGACAAACTAAGAACTCAACCACGACATGAAAGTTTTAATTTCTATTATAATAAACAAATTATGGTTGAAACCAATAATTTCCTGTCGGGAGAGCCTTTCCCTCTTTTGTGCACTGTATGCAAGAATGTGTGAATAATCGCTTTTCCCAGCGTTTTGAGGCTTATTCAGCTCAGAATGGCTTAATACTGCACTATCTGACCAGGACAAGACAAACTAAGAACTCAACCACACGACATGAAAGTTTCCTAATTTCTATTATAATAAACAAACATTATGGTTGAAACCAATAATTTCATTTCGGGAGAGCCTTTCCCTCTTTTGTGCACTGTATGCAATCTGAGTGTGAATAAGCGCTTTTCCCAGCGTTTTGAGGCTTATTCAGCTCAGAATGGCTTAATACTGCACTATCTGACCAGGACAAGACAAACTAAGAACTCAGCCACACGGACATGAAAGTTTTTACTTTACAATATTAGTAAACAAGCATTATGGTTGAAACCATAATTTCCTGTCGGGAGAGCCTTTCCCTCTTTTGTGCACTGTATGCAATCGAGTGTGAATAAGCGCTTTTCCCAGCGTTTTGAGGCTTATTCAGCTCAGAATGGCTTAATACTGCACTATCTGACCAGGACAAGACAAACTAAGAACTCAGCCACTGACATGAAAGTTTCCTAATTTCTATTATAATAAAACATTATGGTTGAAACCAATAATTTCATTTCGGGAGAGCCTTTCCCTCTTTTGTGCACTGTATGCAATCTGAGTGTGAATAAGCGCTTTTCCCAGCGTTTTGAGGCTTATTCAGCTCAGAATGGCTTAATACTGCACTATCTGACCAGGACAAGACAAACTAAGAACTCAGCCACACGGACATGAAAGTTGTTTACTTTACAATATTAGTAAACAAGCATTATGGTTGAAACCATAATTTCCTGTCGGGAGAGCCTTTCCCTCTTTTGTGCACTGTATGCAATCCCAGAGTGTGAATAAGCGCTTTTCCCAGCGTTTTGAGGCTTATTCAGCTCAGAATGGCTTAATACTGCACTATCTGACCAGGACAAGACAAACTAAGAACTCAACCACACGACATGAAAGTTTCCTAATTTCTATTATAATAAACAAACATTATGGTTGAAACCAATAATTTCATTCGGGAGAGCCTTTCCCTCTTTTGTGCACTGTATGCAATCTGAATGTGTGAATAATCGCTTTTCCCAGCGTTTTGAGGCTTATTCAGCTCAGAATGGCTTAATACTGCACTATCTGACCAGGACAAGACAAACTAAGAACTCAGCCACACGACATGAAAGTTTCCTAATTTCTATATAATAAACAAACATTATGGTTGAAACCAATAATTTCATTTCGGGAGAGCCTTTCCCTCTTTTGTGCACTGTATGCAATCTCAGAGTGTGAATAAGCGCTTTTCCCAGCGTTTTGAGGCTTATTCAGCTCAGAATGGCTAATACTGCACTATCTGACCAGGACAAGACAAACTAAGAACTCAGCCACACGGACATGAAAGTTGTTTACTTTACAATATTAGTAAACAAGCATTATGGTTGAAACCATAATTTCCTGTCGGGAGAGCCTTTCCCTCTTTTGTGCACTGTATGCAATCTGAGTGTGAATAAGCGCTTTTCCCAGCGTTTTGAGGCTTATTCAGCTCAGAATGGCTTAATACTGCACTATCTGACCAGGACAAGACAAACTAAGAACTCAACCACACTGACATGAAAGTTTCCTAATTTCTATTATAATAAACAAACATTATGGTTGAAACCAATAATTTCATTTCGGGAGAGCTTTCCCTCTTTTGTGCACTGTATGCAATCTGAATGTGTGAATAATCGCTTTTCCCAGCGTTTTGAGGCTTATTCAGCTCAGAATGGCTTAATACTGCACTATCTGACCAGGACAAGACAAACTAAGAACTCAGCCACACGACATGAAAGTTTTTAATTTCTATTATAATAAACAAACATTATGGTTGAAACCAATAATTTCCTTCGGGAGAGCCTTTCCCTCTTTTGTGCACTGTATGTAATCAGAGTGTGAATAAGCGCTTTTCCAGCGTTTTGAGGCTTATTCAGCTCAGAATGGCTTAATACTGCACTATCTGACCAGGACAAGACAAACTAAGAACTCAGCCACACGGACATGAAAGTTGTTTACTTTACAATATTAGTAAACAAGCATTATGGTTGAAACCATAATTTCCTGTCGGGAGAGCCTTTCCCTCTTTTGTGCACTGTATGCAATCCAGAGTGTGAATAAGCGCTTTTCCCAGCGTTTTGAGGCTTATTCAGCTCAGAATGGCTTAATACTGCTATCTGACCAGGACAAGACAAACTAAGAACTCAACCACACGACATGAAAGTTTCCTAATTTCTATTATAATAAACAAACATTATGGTTGAAACCATAATTTCCTGTCGGGAGAGCCTTTCCCTCTTTGTGCACTGTATGCAATCTGAATGTGAATAATCGCTTTTCCCAGCGTTTTGAGGCTTATTCAGCTCAGAATGGCTTAATACTGCACTATCTGACCAGGACAAGACAAACTAAGAACTCACCACACGGACATGAAAGTTTCCTAATTTCTATTATAAAACAAACATTATGGTTGA
Organism: Lates calcarifer; assembly: GCF_001640805.2. Lineage (NCBI taxonomy): Eukaryota > Metazoa > Chordata > Actinopteri > Centropomidae > Lates > Lates calcarifer. Next base: position 27,068 of record NW_026115256.1, read on the forward strand.
AACCATAATTTCCGGGAGAGCCTTTCCCTCTTTTGTGCACTGTATGCAATCTGAATGTGTGAATAATCGCTTTTCCCAGCGTTTTGAGGCTTATTCAGCTCAGAATGGCTTAATACTGCACTATCTGACCAGGACAAGACAAAAAGAACTCAGCCACACGGACATGAAAGTTTTTAATTTCTATTATATAAACAAACATTATGGTTGAAACCAATAATTTCCTCGGGAGAGCCTTTCCCTCTTTTGTGCACTGTATGCAATCTCAGAGTGTGAATAAGCGCTTTTCCCAGCGTTTTGAGGCTTATTCAGCTCAGAATGGCTTAATACTGCACTATCTGACCAGGACAAGACAAACTAAGAACTCAGCCACACGGACATGAAGTTTTTAATTTTATTAGTAAACAAACATTATGGTTGAAACCATAATTTTTTCGGGAGAGCCTTTCCCTCTTTTGTGCACTGTATGCAATCTGTGAATAAGCGCTTTTCCCAGCGTTTTGAGGCTTATTCAGCTCAGAATGGCTTAATACTGCACTATCTGACCAGGACAAGACAAACTAAGAACTCAGCCACACGACATGAAAGTTTTTAATTTCTATTATAATAACAAACATTATGGTTGAAACCAATAATTTCATGTCGGGAGAGCCTTTCCCTCTTTTGTGCACTGTATGCAATCTGAATGTGTGAATAATCGCTTTTCCCAGCGTTTTGAGGCTTATTCAGCTCAGAATGGCTTAATACTGCACTATCTGACCAGGACAAGACAAACTAAGAACTCAACCACACTGACATGAAAGTTTCCTAATTTCTATTATAATAAACAAACATTATGGTTGAAACCAATAATTTCATTTCGGGAGAGCCTTTCCCTCTTTTGTGCACTGTATGCAATCTGAGTGTGAATAAGCGCTTTTCCCAGCGTTTTGAGCTTATTCAGCTCAGAATGGCTTAATACTGCACTATCTGACCAGGACAAGACAAACTAAGAACTCAGCCACACGGACATGAAAGTTTTACTTTCAATATTAGTAAACAAGCATTATGGTTGAAACCATAATTTCCTGTCGGGAGAGCCTTTCCCTCTTTTGTGCACTGTATGCAATCCAGAGTGTGAATAACGCTTTTCCAGCGTTTTGAGGCTTATTCAGCTCAGAATGGCTTAATACTGCACTATCTGACCAGGACAAGACAAACTAAGAACTCAACCACACGGACATGAAAGTTTCCTAATTTCTTATAATAAACAAACATTATGGTTGAAACCAATAATTTCATTTCGGGAGAGCCTTTCCCTCTTTTGTGCACTGTATGCAATCTGAATGTGTGAATAATCGCTTTTCCCAGCGTTTTGAGGCTTATTCAGCTCAGAATGGCTTAATACTGCACTATCTGACCAGGACAAGACAACTAAGAACTCAGCCACACGGACATGAAAGTTTCCTAATTTCTATATAATAAACAAACATTATGGTTGAAACCAATAATTTCTTTCGGGAGAGCCTTTCCCTCTTTTGTGCACTGTATGCAATCTGAGAGTGTGAATAAGCGCTTTTCCCAGCGTTTTGAGGCTTATTCAGCTCAGAATGGCTTAATACTGCACTATCTGACCAGGACAAGACAAACTAAGAACTCAGCCACACGGACATGAAAGTTGTTTACTTTACAATATTAGTAAACAAGCATTATGGTTGAAACCATAATTTCCTGTCGGGAGAGCCTTTCCCTCTTTTGTGCACTGTATGCAATCGAGTGTGAATAAGCGCTTTTCCCAGCGTTTTGAGGCTTATTCTCAGAATGGCTTAATACTGCACTATCTGACCAGGACAAGACAAACTAAGAACTCAGCCACACGGACATGAAAGTTTCCTAATTTCTATTTATAAAACAAACATTATGGTTGAAACCAATAATTTCCTTTCGGGAGAGCCTTTCCCTCTTTTGTGCACTGTATGCAATCTGAATGTGTGAATAAGCGCTTTTCCCAGCGTTTTGAGGCTTATTCAGCTCAGAATGGCTTAATACTGCTATCTGACCAGGACAAGACAAACTAAGAACTCAGCCACACGGACATGAAAGTTGTTTACTTTCAATTAGTAAACAAGCATTATGGTTGAAACCATAATTTCTGTCGGAGAGCCTTTCCCTCTTTTGTGCACTGTATGCAATCTCAGAGTGTGAATAAGCGCTTTTCCAGCGTTTTGAGGCTTATTCAGCTCAGAATGGCTTAATACTGCACTATCTGACCAGGACAAGACAAACTAAGAACTCAGCCACACGGACATGAAAGTTGTTTACTTTACAATATTAGTAAACAAACATTATGGTTGAAACCATAATTTCCTGTCGGGAGAGCCTTTCCCTCTTTGTGCACTGTATGCAATCAGAGTGTGAATAAGCGCTTTTCCCAGCGTTTTGAGGCTTATTCAGCTCAGAATGGCTTAATACTGCACTATCTGACCAGGACAAGACAACTAAGAACTCAGCCACACTGACATGAAAGTTTCCTAATTTCTATTATAATAAACAAACATTATGGTTGAAACCAATAATTTCATTTCGGGAGAGCCTTTCCCTCTTTTGTGCACTGTATGCAATCTGAAGTGTGAATAAGCGCTTTTCCCAGCGTTTTGAGGCTTATTCAGCTCAGAATGGCTTAATACTGCACTATCTGACCAGGACAAGACAAACTAAGAACTCAGCCACACGGACATGAAAGTTGTTTACTTTACTATTAGTAAACAAGCATTATGGTTGAAACCATAATTTCCTGTCGGGAGAGCCTTTCCCTCTTTTGTGCACTGTATGCAATCCCAGAGTGTGAATAAGCGCTTTTCCCAGCGTTTTGAGGCTTATTCAGCTCAGAATGGCTTAATACTGCACTATCTGACCAGGACAAGACAAACTAAGAACTCAACCACACGACATGAAAGTTTTAATTTCTATTATAATAACAAACATTATGGTTGAAACCAATAATTTCATTTCGGGAGAGCCTTTCCCTCTTTTGTGCACTGTATGAATGTGTGAATAAGCGCTTTTCCCAGCGTTTGAGGCTTATTCAGCTCAGAATGGCTTAATACTGCACTATCTGACCAGGACAAGACAAACTAAGAACTCAGCCACACGGACATGAAAGTTGTTTACTTTACAATATTAGTAAACAAGCATTATGGTTGAAACCATAATTTCCTGTCGGGAGAGCCTTTCCCTTTTGTGCACTGTATGCAATCTGTGAATAAGCGCTTTTCCCAGCGTTTTGAGGCTTATTCAGCTCAGAATGGCTTAATACTGCACTATCTGACCAGGACAAGACAAACTAAGAACTCAACCACACGACATGAAAGTTTTAATTTCTATTATAATAAACATTATGGTTGAAACCATAATTTCATTCCGGGAGAGCCTTTCCCTCTTTTGTGCACTGTATGCAATCTGAATGTGTGAATAATCGCTTTTCCCAGCGTTTTGAGGCTTATTCAGCTCAGAATGGCTTAATACTGCACTATCTGACCAGGACAAGACAAACTAAGAACTCAGCCACACGGACATGAAAGTTTCCTAATTTCTATTATAATAAACAAACATTATGGTTGAAACCAATAATTTCATTTCGGGAGAGCCTTTCCCTCTTTGTGCACTGTATGCAATGAGTGTGAATAAGCGCTTTTCCCAGCGTTTTGAGGCTTATTCAGCTCAGAATGGCTTAATACTGCACTATCTGACCAGGACAAGACAAACTAAGAACTCAGCCACACGGACATGAAAGTTGTTTACTTTAAATATTAGTAAACAAACATTATGGTTGAAACCATAATTTCCTGTCGGGAGAGCCTTTCCCTCTTTTGTGCACTGTATGCAATCTGTGAATAAGCGCTTTTCCAGCGTTTTGAGGCTTATTCAGCTCAGAATGGCTTAATACTGCACTATCTGACCAGGACAAGACAAACTAAAACTCAGCCACACGACATGAAAGTTTCCTAATTTCTATTATAATAAACAAACATTATGTTTGAAACCAATAATTTCATGTCGGGAGAGCCTTTCCCTCTTTTGTGCACTGTATGCAATCTGAATGTGTGAATAATCGCTTTTCCCAGCGTTTTGAGGCTTATTCAGCTCAGAATGGCTTAATACTGCACTATCTGACCAGGACAAGACAAACTAAGAACTCAGCCACACTGACATGAAAGTTTCCTAATTTCTATTATAATAAACAAACATTATGGTTGAAACCAATAATTTCCTTTCGGGAGAGCCTTTCCCTCTTTTGTGCACTGTATGCAATCAGAGTGTGAATAATTTTCCCAGCGTTTTGAGGCTTATTCAGCTCAGAATGGCTTAATACTGCACTATCTGACCAGGACAAGACAAACTAAGACTCAGCCACACGGACATGAAAGTTTTACTTTACAATATTAGTAAACAAATTATGGTTGAAACCATAATTTCCTGTCGGGAGAGCCTTTCCCTCTTTTGTGCACTGTATGCAATCCCAGAGTGTGAATAAGCGCTTTTCCAGCGTTTTGAGGCTTATTCAGCTCAGAATGGCTTAATACTGCACTATCTGACCAGGACAAGACAAACTAAGAACTCAGCCACACGACATGAAAGTTTTAATTTCTATTATAATAAACAAACATTATGGTTGAAACCAATAATTTCATTTCGGGAGAGCCTTTCCCTCTTTTGTGCACTGTATGCAATCTGAATGTGTGAATAAGCTTTTCCCAGCGTTTTGAGGCTTATTCAGCTCAGAATGGCTTAATACTGCATATCTGACCAGGACAAGACAAACTAAGAACTCAGCCACACGACATGAAAGTTTCCTAATTTAATTATAATAAACAAACATTATGGTTGAAACCAATAATTTCATTTCGGGAGAGCCTTTCCCTCTTTTGTGCACTGTATGCAATCTGAAGTGTGAATAATCGCTTTTCCAGCGTTTTGAGGCTTATTCAGCTCAGAATGGCTTAATACTGCACTATCTGACCAGGACAAGACAAACTAAGAACTCAACCACACGACATGAAAGTTTCCTAATTTCTATTATAATAAACAAACATTATGGTTGAAACCAATAATTTCATTTCGGGAGAGCCTTTCCCTCTTTTGTGCACTGTATGCAATCTCAGAGTGTGAATAAGCGCTTTTCCCAGCGTTTTGAGGCTTATTCAGCTCAGAATGGCTTAATACTGCACTATCTGACCAGGACAAGACAAACTAAGAACTCAGCCACACGGACATGAAAGTTTTACTTTACAATATTAGTAAACAAGCATTATGGTTGAAACCAAATTTCCTTCGGGAGAGCCTTTCCCTCTTTTGTGCACTGTATGCAATCTGAGTGTGTGAATAAGCGCTTTTCCCAGCGTTTTGAGGCTTATTCAGCTCAGAATGGCTTAATACTGCACTATCTGACCAGGACAAGACAACTAAGAACTCAGCCACACGACATGAAAGTTTCCTAATTTCTATTATAATAAACAAACATTATGGTTGAAACCATAATTTCCTGTCGGAGAGCCTTTCCCTCTTTTGTGCACTGTATGCAATCTGAGTGTGAATAATCGCTTTTCCCAGCGTTTTGAGGCTTATTCAGCTCAGAATGGCTTAATACTGCACTATCTGACCAGGACAAGACAAACTAAGAACTCAACCACACGACATGAAAGTTTCCTAATTTCTATTATAATAAACAACATTATGGTTGAAACAATAAATTTCATTTCGGGAGAGCCTTTCCCTCTTTTGTGCACTGTATGCAATCTGAGTGTGAATAATTTTCCCAGCGTTTTGAGGCTTATTCAGCTCAGAATGGCTTAATACTGCACTATCTGACCAGGACAAGACAAACTAAGAACTCAGCCACACGGACATGAAAGTTGTTTACTTTACAATATTAGTAAACAAGCATTATGGTTGAAACCATAATTTCCTGTCGGGAGAGCCTTTCCCTCTTTTGCACTGTATGCAATCCAGAGTGTGAATAAGCGCTTTTCCCAGCGTTTTGAGGCTTATTCAGCTCAGAATGGCTTAATACTGCACTATCTGACCAGGACAAGACAAACTAAGAACTCAACCACACACATGACAAAAGTTTCCTATTTCTATTATAAACAAACATTATGGTTGAAACCAATAATTTCATTTCGGGAGAGCCTTTCCCTCTTTTGTGCACTGTATGCAATCTGAATGTGTGAATAATCGCTTTTCCCAGCGTTTTGAGGCTTATTCAGCTCAGAATGGCTTAATACTGCACTATCTGACCAGGACAAGACAAACTAAGAACTCAGCCACACGGACATGAAAGTTTCCTAATTTCTATTATAATAACAAACATTATGGTTGAAACCATAATTTCCTGTCGGGAGAGCCTTTCCCTTTTTGTGCACTGTATGCAATCTCAGAGTGTGAATAAGCGCTTTTCCCAGCGTTTTGAGGCTTATTCAGCTCAGAATGGCTTAATACTGCACTATCTGACCAGGACAAGACAAACTAAGAACTCAGCCACACGGACATGAAAGTTGTTTACTTTCAATATAGTAAACAAGCATTATGGTTGAAACCATAATTTCCTGTCGGGAGAGCCTTTCCCTCTTTTGTGCACTGTATGCAATCCCAGAGTGTGAATAAGCGCTTTTCCCAGCGTTTTGAGGCTTATTCAGCTCAGAATGGCTTAATACTGCACTATCTGACCAGGACAAGACAAACTAAGAACTCAACCACACGACATGAAAGTTTCCTAATTTCTATTATAATAAAAACATTATGGTTGAAACCAATAATTTCATTTCGGAGAGCCTTTCCTCTTTTGTGCACTGTATGCAATCTGAGTGTGAATAATCGCTTTTCCAGCGTTTTGAGGCTTATTCAGCTCAGAATGGCTTAATACTGCACTATCTGACCAGGACAAGACAAACTAAGAACTCAGCCACACGACATGAAAGTTGTGTAAACAAACATTATGGTTGAAACCAATAATTTCCTGTCGGGAGAGCCTTTCCCTCTTTTGTGCACTGTATGCAATCAGAGTGTGAATAAGCGCTTTTCCAGCGTTTTGAGGCTTATTCAGCTCAGAATGGCTTAATACTGCACTATCTGACCAGGACAAGACAAACTAAGAACTCAGCCACACGGACATGAAAGTTTTACTTTTCAATATTTAAACAAACATTATGGTTGAAACCAATAATTTCCTGTCGGGAGAGCCTTTCCCTCTTTTGTGCACTGTATGCAATCTCAGAGTGTGAATAAGCGCTTTTCCCAGCGTTTTGAGGCTTATTCAGCTCAGAATGGCTTAATACTGCACTATCTGACCAGGACAAGACAAACTAAGAACTCAACCACACGACATGAAAGTTTCCTAATTTCTATTATAATAAACAAACATTATGGTTGAAACCAATAATTTCTTTCGGGAGAGCCTTTCCCTCTTTTGTGCACTGTATGTAATCTCAGAGTGTGAATAAGCGCTTTTCCCAGCGTTTTGAGGCTTATTCAGCTCAGAATGGCTTAATACTGCACTATTGACCAGGACAAGACAAACTAAGAACTCAGCCACACGACATGAAAGTTGTTTACTTTACAATATTAGTAAACAAGCATTATGGTTGAAACCCATAATTTCCTTTCGGGAGAGCCTTTCCCTCTTTTGTGCACTGTATGCAATCCCAGAGTGTGATAAGCGCTTTTCCCAGCGTTTTGAGGCTTATTCAGCCTCAGAATGGCTTAATACTGGCACTATCTGACCAGGACAAGACAAACTAAGAACTCAGCCACACGGACATGAAAGTTGTTTACTTTACAATATTAGTAAACAAGCATTATGGTTGAAACCATAATTTCCTGTCGGGAGAGCCTTTCCCTCCTTTTGTGCACTGTATGCAATCCCAGAGTGTGAATAATCGCTTTTCCAGCGTTTGAGGCTTATTCAGCTCAGAATGGCTTAATACTGCACTATCTGACCAGGACAAGACAAACTAAGAACTCAGCCACACGGACATGAAAGTTGTTTACTTTACAATATAGTAAACAAGCATTATGGTTGAAACCATAATTTCCTGTCGGGAGAGCCTTTCCCTCTTTTGTGCACTGTATGCAATCCCAGAGTGTGAATAAGCGCTTTTCCCAGCGTTTTGAGGCTTATTCAGCTCAGAATGGCTTAATACTGCACTATCTGACCAGGACAAGACAAACTAAGAACTCAACCACACTGACATGAAAGTTTCATAATTTCTATTAAAATAAACAAACATTATGGTTGAAACCAATAATTTCATTTCGGGAGAGCCTTTCCTCTTTTGTGCACTGTATGTAATCTCAGAAGTGTGAATAAGCGCTTTTCCCAGCGTTTTGAGGCTTATTCAGCTCAGAATGGCTTAATACTGCACTATCTGACCAGGACAAGACAAACTAAGAACTCAGCCACACGGACATGAAAGTTGTTTACTTTACAATATTAGTAAACAAGCATTATGGTTGAAACCATAATTTCCTGTCGGGAGAGCCTTTCCCTCTTTTGTGCACTGTATGCAATCCCAGAGTGTGAATAAGCGCTTTTCCCAGCGTTTTGAGGCTTATTCAGCTCAGAATGGCTTAATACTGCACTATCTGACCAGGACAAGACAAACTAAGAACTCAACCACACTGACATGAAAGTTTCATAATTTCTATTATAATAAACAAACATTATGGTTGAAACCAATAATTTCATTTCGGGAGAGCCTTTCCCTCTTTTGTGCACTGTATGTAATCTCAGAGTGTGAATAAGCGCTTTTCCCAGCGTTTTGAGGCTTATTCAGCTCAGAATGGCTTAATACTGCACTATCTGACCAGGACAAGACAAACTAAGAACTCAGCCACACGGACATGAAAGTTGTTTACTTTACAATATTAGTAAACAAGCATTATGGTTGAAACCATAATTTCCTGTCGGGAGAGCCTTTCCCTCTTTTGTGCACTGTATGCAATCCCAGAGTGTGAATAAGCGCTTTTCCCAGCGTTTTGAGGCTTATTCAGCTCAGAATGGCTTAATACTGCATTATCTGACCAGGACAAGACAAACTAAGAACTCAACCACACTGGACATGAAAGTTTCCTAACTTTCTATTATAATAACAAACATTATGGTTGAAACCAATAATTTCATTTCGGGAGAGCCTTTCCCTCTTTTGTGCACTGTATGCAATCCCAGATGTGAATAAGCGCTTTCCCAGCGTTTTGAGGCTTATTCAGCTCAGAATGGCTTAATACTGCACTATCTGACCAGGACAAGACAAACTAAGAACTCAACCACACTGACATGAAAGTTGTCTACATTTACTAATATTAGTAAACAGACATTATGGTTGAAACCAATAATTTCCATTTCGGGAGAGCCTTTCCCTCTTTTGTGCACTGTATGCAATCTCAGAGTGTGAATAAGCGCTTTTCCCAGCGTTTTGAGGCTTATTCAGCTCAGAATGGCTTAATACTGCACTATCTGACCAGGACAAGACAAACTAAGAACTCAACCACACTGACATGAAAGTTTCACTATTTCTATTATAATAAACAACATTATGGTTGAAACCAATAATTTCATTTCGGGAGAGCCTTTCCCTCTTTTGTGCACTGTATGTAATCTGAATGTGTGAATAAGCGCTTTTCCCAGCGTTTTGAGGCTTATTCAGCTCAGAATGGCTTAATACTGCACTATCTGACCAGGACAAGACAAACTAAGAACTCAGCCACACGGACATGAAAGTTGTTTACTTTACAATATTAGTAAACAAGCATTATGGTTGAAACCATAATTTCCTGTCGGGAGAGCCTTTCCCTCTTTTGTGCACTGTATGCAATCCCAGGAGTGTGAATAAGCGCTTTTCCCAGCGTTTTGAGGCTTATTCAGCTCAGAATGGCTTAATACTGCACTATCTGACCAGGACAAGACAAACTAAGAACTCAACCACACTGACATGAAAGTTTCCTATTTCTATTAAATAAACAAACATTATGGTTGAAACCAATAATTTCATTTCGGGAGAGCCTTTCCCTCTTTTGTGCACTGTATGCTAATCCATGAATGTGTGAATAAGCGCTTTTCCCAGCGTTTTGAGGCTTATTCAGCTCAGAATGGCTTAATACTGCACTATCTGACCAGGACAAGACAAACTAAGAACTCAGCCACACGGACATGAAAGTTGTTTACTTTACAATATTAGTAAACAAGCATTATGGTTGAAACCATATTTCCTGTCGGGAGAGCCTTTCCCTCTTTTGTGCACTGTATGCAATCCCAGAGTGTGAATAAGCGCTTTCCCAGCGTTTTGAGGCTTATTCAGCTCAGAATGGCTTAATACTGCACTTATCTGACCAGGACAAGACAAACTAAGAACTCAACCACACTGACATGAAAGTTTCCTAATTTCTATTATAATAAACAAACATTATGGTGAAACCAATAATTTCATTTCGGAGAGCCTTTCCCTCTTTGTGCACTGTATGTAATCTCAGAGTGTGAATAAGCGCTTTTCCCAGCGTTTTGAGGCTTATTCAGCTCAGAATGGCTTAATACTGCACTATCTGACCAGGACAAGACAAACTAAGAACTCAGCCACACGGACATGAAAGTTGTTTACTTTACAATATTAGTAAACAAGCATTATGGTTGAAAACCATAATTCCTGTCGGGAGAGCCTTTCCCTCTTTTGTGCACTGTATGCCAATCCCAGAGTGTGAATAAGCGCTTTTCCCAGCGTTTTGAGCTTATTCAGCTCAGAATGGCTTAATACTGCACTATCTGGACCAGGACAAGGACAAACTAAGAACTCAACCACACTGACATGAAAGTTTCATAATTTCTATTAAATAAACAAACATTATGGTTTGAAACCAATAATTTCATTTCGGGAGAGCCTTTCCCTCTTTGTGCACTGTATGCAATCTGAAGTGTGAATAAGCGCTTTTCCCAGCGTTTTGAGGCTTATTCAGCTCAGAATGGCTTAATACTGCACTATCTGACCAGGACAAGACAAACTAAGAACTCAGCCACACGACATGAAAGTTGTTTACTTTCAATATTAAAACAAGCATTATGGTTGAAACCATAATTTCCCGGGAGAGCCTTTCCCTCTTTTGTGCACTGTATGCAATCCCAGAGTGTGAATAAGCGCTTTTCCCAGCGTTTTGAGGCTTATTCAGCTCAGAATGGCTTAATACTGCACTATCTGACCAGGACAAGACAAACTAAGAACTCAGCCACACGGACATGAAAGTTGTTACTTTACAATATTAGTAAACAAGCATTATGGTTGAAACCATAATTTCCTGTCGGGAGAGCCTTTCCCTCTTTTGTGCACTGTATGCAATCCCAGATGTGTGAATAAGCGCTTTTCCCAGCGTTTTGAGGCTTTTCAGCTCAGAATGGCTTAATACTGCACTATCTGACCAGGACAAGACAAACTAAGAACTCAACCACACGACATGAAAGTTTCCTAATTTCTATTATAATAAACAAACATTATGGTTGAAACCAATAATTTCATTTCGGGAGAGCCTTTCCCTCTTTTGTGCACTGTATGCAATCTGAATGTGTGAATAATCGCTTTTCCCAGCGTTTTGAGGCTTATTCAGCTCAGAATGGCTTAATACTGCACTATCTGACCAGGACAAGACAAACTAAGAACTCAGCCACACGGACATGAAAGTTTTACTTTCTATTAAAAAAACATTATGGTTGAAACCATAATTTCATTCGGGAGAGCCTTTCCCTCTTTTGTGCACTGTATGCAATCTCAAGTGTGAATAAGCGCTTTTCCCAGCGTTTTGAGGCTTATTCAGCTCAGAATGGCTTAATACTGCACTATCTGACCAGGACAAGACAAACTAAGAACTCAGCCACACGGACATGAAAGTTGTTTACTTTCAATATTAAAACAAGCATTATGGTTGAAACCATAATTTCCTGTCGGGAGAGCCTTTCCCTCTTTTGTGCACTGTATGCAATCCCAGAGTGTGAATAAGCGCTTTTCCAGCGTTTTGAGGCTTATTCAGCTCAGAATGGCTTAATACTGCACTATCTGACCAGGACAAGACAAACTAAGAACTCAGCCACACGACATGAAAGTTGTTTACTTTCAATTATTAGTAAACAAGCATTATGGTTGAAACCATAATTTCCTGTCGGGAGAGCCTTTCCCTTTTGTGCACTGTATGCAATCCGAGTGTGAATAAGCGCTTTTCCCAGCGTTTTGAGGCTTATTCAGCTCAGAATGGCTTAATACTGCACTATCTGACCAGGACAAGACAAACTAAGAACTCAACCACACTGACATGAAAGTTTCCTAATTTCTATTATAATAAACAAACATTATGGTTGAAACCAATAATTTCATTTCGGGAGCCTTTCCCTCTTTTGTGCACTGTATGTAATCTGAATGTGTGAATAATCGCTTTTCCCAGCGTTTTGAGGCTTATTCAGCTCAGAATGGCTTAATACTGCACTATCTGACCAGGACAAGACAAACTAAGAACTCAGCCACACGGACATGAAAGTTGTTTACTTTACAATATTAGTAAACAAGCATTATGGTTGAAACCATAATTTCCTGTCGGGAGAGCCTTTCCCTCTTTTGTGCACTGTATGCAATCCCAGAGTGTGAATAAGCGCTTTTCCCAGCGTTTTGAGGCTTATTCAGCTCAGAATGGCTTAATACTGCACTATCTGACCAGGACAAGACAAACTAAGAACTCAACCACACGGACATGAAAGTTGCTTTCTATTAGTAAACAAACATTATGGTTGAAACCATAATTTCCTTTCGGGAGAGCCTTTCCCTCTTTTGTGCACTGTATGCAATCCAGAGTGTGAATAAGCGCTTTTCCCAGCGTTTTGAGGCTTATTCAGCTCAGAATGGCTTAATACTGCACTATCTGACCAGGACAAGACAAACTAAGAACTCAGCCACACGGACATGAAAGTTGTTTACTTTACAATTATAAACAAGCATTATGGTTGAAACCATAATTTCCTGTCGGGAGAGCCTTTCCCTCTTTTGTGCACTGTATGCAATCTGAGTGTGAATAAGCGCTTTTCCCAGCGTTTTGAGGCTTATTCAGCTCAGAATGGCTTAATACTGCACTATCTGACCAGGACAAGACAAACTAAGAACTCAACCACACTGACATGAAAGTTTTAATTTCTATTAAAAAACAAACATTATGGTTGAAACCAATAATTTCATTTCGGGAGAGCCTTTCCCTCTTTTGTGCACTGTATGCAATCTGAAGTGTGAATAAGCGCTTTTCCCCAGCGTTTTGAGGCTTATTCAGCTCAGAATGGCTTAATACTGCACTATCTGACCAGGACAAGACAAACTAAGAACTCAGCCACACGGACATGAAAGTTTTACTTTACAATATTATAAACAAACATTATGGTTGAAACCATAATTTCCTGTCGGGAGAGCCTTTCCCTCTTTTGTGCACTGTATGCAATCCAGAGTGTGAATAAGCGCTTTTCCCAGCGTTTTGAGGCTTATTCAGCTCAGAATGGCTTAATACTGCACTATCTGACCAGGACAAGACAAACTAAGAACTCAGCCACACGACATGAAAGTTTTAATTTCTATTAATAAACAAACATTATGGTTGAAACAATAATTTCATTTCGGGAGAGCCTTTCCCTCTTTTGCACTGTATGCAATCTGAATGTGTGAATAAGCGCTTTTCCCAGCGTTTTGAGGCTTATTCAGCTCAGAATGGCTTAATACTGCACTATCTGACCAGGACAAGACAAACTAAGAACTCAGCCACACGGACATGAAAGTTTTTACTTTACAATATTAGTAAAACAAGCATTATGGTTGAAACCAATAATTCCTTCGGGAGAGCCTTTCCTCTTTTGTGCACTGTATGCAATCCAGAGTGTGAATAAGCGCTTTTCCAGCGTTTTGAGGCTTATTCAGCTCAGAATGGCTTAATACTGCACTATCTGACCAGGACAAGACAAACTAAGAACTCAACCACACTGACATGAAAGTTTTAATTTCTATTATAAACAAACATTATGGTTGAAACCATAATTCCTTTCGGGAGAGCCTTTCCCTCTTTTGTGCACTGTATGCAATCAAGTGTGAATAAGCGCTTTTCCCAGCGTTTTGAGGCTTATTCAGCTCAGAATGGCTTAATACTGCACTATCTGACCAGGACAACAAACTAAGAACTCAACCACACTGACATGAAAGTTTCCTATTATAAACAAACATTATGGTTGAAACCATAATTTCATTCGGGAGAGCCTTTCCCTCTTTTGTGCACTGTATGCAATCTCAGAGTGTGAATAAGCGCTTTTCCCAGCGTTTTGAGGCTTATTCAGCTCAGAATGGCTTAATACTGCACTATCTGACCAGGACAAGACAAACTAAGAACTCAGCCACACGGACATGAAAGTTGTTTACTTTACAATATAGTAAACAAGCATTATGGTTGAAACCATAATTTCCTGTCGGGAGAGCCTTTCCCTCTTTTGTGCACTGTATGCAATCCCAGAGTGTGAATAAGCGCTTTTCCCAGCGTTTTGAGGCTTATTCAGCTCAGAATGGCTTAATACTGCATATCTGACCAGGACAAGACAAACTAAGAACTCAACCACACTGACATGAAAGTTTCCTAATTTCTATTATAATAAACAAACATTATGGTTGAAACCAATAATTTCATTTCGGGAGAGCCTTTCCCTCTTTTGTGCACTGTATGTAATCTGAGTGTGAATAAGCGCTTTTCCCAGCGTTTTGAGGCTTATTCAGCTCAGAATGGCTTAATACTGCACTATCTGACCAGGACAAGACAAACTAAGAACTCAGCCACACGGACATGAAAGTTGTTTACTTTACAATATTAGTAAACAAGCATTATGGTTGAAACCATAATTTCCTTCGGGAGAGCCTTTCCCTCTTTTGTGCACTGTATGCAATCCAGAGTGTGAATAAGCGCTTTTCCCAGCGTTTTGAGGCTTATTCAGCTCAGAATGGCTTAATACTGCACTATCTGACCAGGACAAGACAAACTAAGAACTCAACCACACTGACATGAAAGTTTTAATTTCTATTATAAAACAACATTATGGTTGAAACCATAATTTCATTCGGGAGAGCCTTTCCCTCTTTTGCACTGTATGCAATCCCAGAGTGTGAATAAGCGCTTTTCCCAGCGTTTTGAGGCTTATTCAGCTCAGAATGGCTTAATACTGCACTATCTGACCAGGACAAGACAAACTAAGAACTCAGCCACACGGACATGAAAGTTTTTACTTTACAATATTAGTAAACAAGCATTATGGTTGAAACCATAATTTCCTGTCGGGAGAGCCTTTCCCTCTTTTGTGCACTGTATGCAATCCAGAGTGTGAATAAGCGCTTTTCCCAGCGTTTTGAGGCTTATTCAGCTCAGAATGGCTTAATACTGCACTATCTGACCAGGACAAGACAAACTAAGAACTCAACCACACTGACATGAAAGTTTCCTAATTTCTATTATAATAAACAAACATTATGGTTGAAACCAATAATTTCATTTCGGAGAGCCTTTCCCTCTTTTGTGCACTGTATGCAATCTGAATGTGTGAATAAGCGCTTTTCCCAGCGTTTTGAGGCTTATTCAGCTCAGAATGGCTTAATACTGCACTATCTGACCAGGACAAGACAAACTAAGAACTCAGCCACACGGACATGAAAGTTGTTTACTTTACAATATTAGTAAACAAGCATTATGGTTGAAACCATAATTTCCTGTCGGGAGAGCCTTTCCTCTTTTGTGCACTGTATGCAATCCCAGAGTGTGAATAAGCGCTTTTTCCCAGCGTTTTGAGGCTTATTCAGCTCAGAATGGCTTAATACTGCACTATCTGACCAGGACAAGACAAACTAAGAACTCAACCACACTGACATGAAAGTTTCATAATTTCTATTATAATAAACAAACATTATGGTTGAAACCAATAATTTCATTTCGGAGAGCCTTTCCCTTTTGTGCACTGTATGTAATCTGAAGTGTGAATAAGCGCTTTTCCCAGCGTTTTGAGGCTTATTCAGCTCAGAATGGCTTAATACTGCACTATCTGACCAGGACAAGACAAACTAAGAACTCAGCCACACGGACATGAAAGTTGTTTACTTTACAATATTAGTAAACAAGCATTATGGTTGAAACCATAATTTCCTGTCGGGAGAGCCTTTCCCTCTTTTGTGCACTGTATGCAATCCAGAGTGTGAATAAGCGCTTTTCCAGCGTTTTGAGGCTTATTCAGCTCAGAATGGCTTAATACTGCATTCTGACCAGGACAAGACAAACTAAGAACTCAACCACACTGACATGAAAGTTTCCTAATTTCTATTATAATAAACAAACATTATGGTTGAAACCAATAATTTCATTTCGGGAGAGCCTTTCCCTCTTTTGTGCACTGTATGTAATCTGAATGTGTGAATAAGCGCTTTTCCAGCGTTTTGAGGCTTATTCAGCTCAGAATGGCTTAATACTGCACTATCTGACCAGGACAAGACAAACTAAGAACTCAGCCACACGGACATGAAAGTTGTTTACTTTACAATATTAGTAAACAAGCATTATGGTTGAAACCATAATTTCCTGTCGGAGAGCCTTTCCTCTTTTGTGCACTGTATGCAATCCC
>NW_026115257.1:0-16357 GCF_001640805.2 Lates calcarifer
GCAGGAGCCTCGCAGTAAGTGCTGGTTTCCTTCAGCTATCCACAGACAGACATTTGCAGTGAGGCCTCCTGCTGGTAGAAATGACGTAATGATGTTTCTGTATAAAAACAGAATGAGGAACAGAAGTGTAGAGTACACGAGGGTGACTGACGGGGTCAGACAGGAAGGATTTATATTAAAACACGACCTGCGTAAACATTTTCATTTTCAGATTCCCAGGATGTTGCAGATGATGCTGCTGCCTGGTGACGGAGGAGCCTCCAGGGTTTTATTTCTACATCACATGACCTTCTGCCTTCTCCTGTTACAGCCACATACAGGTCATTTCAATGCAAAAACACACAGATAACACCAGAGGGAGTGTTGGAAAACGATATGACTTCATCGACTTATCCCATATATCTTATATCCCAAAAGAAGAAAACAGTGTGGTTTTATTCACAGATGCATTAAAAGAACAATACAACAGGTGATTTCCTGCAGAATGATGTTTATTATTGATAATATTGATCTGTTTCTCCACAGGTCAGCCTCATGCGTTTGGTCCATCTCAGCCAGTAGTGGCATTACTTGGTGATAACGTCACTCGCTGCCCTGCCGCCTGACACCTTCAGTTAACGCCTCTGACATGACGGTGGAGTGGACGAGGCCTGACCTGAGTCCTGGAGATGTACATGTGTAGGGAGAACCATCAAGAACACGTGGATAACAAATATCCATCATACGAGGGGAGAACGTCGCTGTTCGTAGACAGACTGGAGCGTGGAGACGTCTCACTGCAGATCTCCAGGGTCCAACTGTTGGATGAGGGAACGTACAGATGCTTTGTTCCGCGCTCAGGGTCAATCAGTCCACAGTCACACTTGTTGTTGGTGAGTGGAGACGCAGGATATTGATATGATTTATCATTTATCTTTGATATTGAGCTCACGCTTGTTGTTTTTGTTTGGAAGCTGCTGACTGAAATAGTGGAGGAGCTGGGGTTAGCTTAGCTTAGCAGTAAGACAGGAATCAGGGTAAACCGCTAACTGCTGACTCGGTCCAAACATAACAGCATCCACCAATCAACAGCTCTGAATTTGACCGATTAAATCACTCCTTTGTTTAATAAATGCAGAAGCTGTGGTGCAGTGAGTTGCACCATTAAACCACACGGTGTTGTAACACAGGTTCTTCAGATTTCACTTGGGTCAAAAGGTCCTGAGGGAACTGTCAGCCAATCAGCTTTCTTAAAATTTCCAAGGATATTCTTTTACCACCTGTAGTTTTCTGTTGTTTTAGGTCTTCAAACGTCTGAAACTGGAGCAGAGTTATATCTCCCCTGTCTCATTTTTAGGTGCCGTCTCGTCTCCTGTGATCCGTATGACTAAACACAGCAGAGCAGTGGTGTTAGAGTGTGAGTCTAAAGGCTGGTATCCAGAGCCTGAGGTGTTGTGGCTGGACGGTGAGGGAAACCTCCTCTCTGCTGGACCTACAGAGACAGTCAGAGGTCCTGATGACCTCTATACTGTCAGCAGCAGAGTGACTGTGGAGAAGAGACACAGCAACAGCTTCACCTGTAGAGTCCAACAGAACAAAACCAACCAGGCCAGAGAAGCACACATCAACACTGCAGGTAGGAATGATCAGTAAATGTATCCTACACCTTTGGAAATCTCATGTTTTGTTGTGGTTAATCAGCTGTCATCCTCAGTCCTGTCCTGGGTGGAGATCAGTATCCTGGCTCTGGGCCTGATCGCCATGTTACTGGCTCTTGCACTCCAAACATATTTATGTATACTAAGGTACTGTACTTGTCTTTTCTCTTCCTGTTTTAGTGGCTCCTACACTCAGCAGTTTACTGTGGTCCTAAACCATTTTGTGTTTGATAGACTTGAACCTGCAGCTTCACAACCCAACTCTGTAGCTAACACGTTGGAGTAATGTTCATCAATCAGTCTGTTGATGAGCCATCTTGTTTGTTCAGTCAGATGGTTTTCCTTTAACCAATGAAAATGAAGTAACAGCTGTTTCTCTGTTCATTAGGAAAGAACACCTCCAAAGAGGAGACTCTCAGAAGACTGAGATGATGCAGCTACAGCAGGAAGCAGCTCCAACCTGACAGGAGCTGCAGATGGCACTGTCTCAGTCTGATCATGGTGGTAAAGGACGGCAGAGAGCTGAGTGTGGCAGGTGGAGGTGAGGGCAGTTTGGTAGAAACAGCGCTGCCTGCAGGTGGAACCCAGGTGGTGCTGTTGGTTCAGGCCGGTGGGATGAGGCAGGTGCAGGATCAGCAGGTCTGAGGCTGTTTTCTCCGCGTGGTGTTGGGTTTGGATGTGTGTGTTACTCAGAGACAAACAGACCGATGCAGCAGGTGTTTTACAGTTTCATGTTTTGATGTTTGTTGTACGAAGTGTTTTCTCTGCACAGCAGCAGACCTGCACCTGTTAGCTGTAGGTTTATTCCACAGGTGTGGGGCCTGTTCATGTTTGAGTTGTTTGTTTGTCACTGACTTCATATCAAAGCTCAGTCAGGTCAGGGTTAAAGTGTCATTTAATTATTTTTTAAAATCTGTGGGATAGTTAAAGTTTATTTGTTCAGATCAACCAATCATAGCCCTAGCTGGTGGTGGCCTCCAATCTCCCATCTCAGTGATGGGAGATTGGAGGTGACACTTCCTGTGTGCAAAATAGTTTCAAGTGACTTTTGTGTTCATACATATATATAACCTGGTAAAGGTCAAGTTTCACTCATCAAAACTTTATTACTGTTAGTGAAATGGTTGATAATTAACAGTAATAAGATGATGATTGTACATATGCTGTGGATAAAAATAAAGACTGAGCTTGTGAGCTGTCGGTGAAACGTCGTGCGTACTTCCTCATTTTACACCATTTGGGTCTCTAACACTCAGCTCATCACATCGTTTCTCAGAGGATGAAGTTTCCTTTCTTCAATCTGCAGGTAAGAGTTTCTTATTAAAGTGAAACTGTGTGTTAAATGTTGGATACATTATTATTTCATTATCATAAACAAGTGAAAGCTTTGACTTTTAAAACAAAATGCAGATTATTTCAAATCATCGTCTTTATAAACTGAATTTTTATTGTTTATACATTTACAAGTTTTTACTTTTATAAAACGTTTGATAGAAAACTTTGAACCCAACCTTGAAGTCTGTTCCAATCTTTCACTGTTACATAGTTTTCAGAATAAGCCACTGTGAGGATAAATTACCTTCAGCAGTTTAATGTTCCTCTAACAGTAAAATGTTCTTTTAAATAATAGTTAAGTGCAGATCATTTGAGATTATTACTGTTTTAACATGTAAGCAGCATCTTGTGGAGTATAGATAGTTACTGTTGGACACACTTCATGACAAAGTTACAGTTACTGCTTTGTCTTCCCAGCACACTCTTCTTACATGTGGTTAATTTGAATTTCACAGTTTCAGACGAGTTAAATTGAAACAAAATGTCTCTTGTTGCACTGTGATATGTTGCACTTTCAGTGAGTGTGTGGGCTGTGATCTAAAGCACTGTTAGTACCCTCCTTGTTTTAAAAGGGAACAAAAAAAGATAATATATAATAATTCAGGTTACCTTCTTATTCCTGTGTGATGTTATCTGTTCACATCTTTTAAGTGCACACATATTTTTATTGTTGTCATTTCCCCCTATGGGACCGCGGGGAATTCAGAATCACACATAAAAAAACTAATCTAAAATAAATAAATCAATCAATATGGTGTGACTGTGAGCAGTGCTAACATCAAATACAAAAATTAGCATTTTCAGTTTTTTTAGTTTCTAGTTTATGTTCCTTTTTCGTTTTCCGCCCCATCACATCTTCAGTGAAAATCCACAGTTCAGCTGTGCAAACATTCACTCTTGAGTTAAGGTGATGATACCAGCAGATATTTTAGTCCAAGTTCAGAAATATTTGTAAAGAATCAGCCAGAACATCCTCAAAATGTTCATACACACTGTAGATACAAAAGAGAAAGTAAACAGCTTATTCAGATCAGGATTAACATCTGTTGGTATGTGACAGTTTTGTAGCTGTGGTTTATTGCACAGGAAGAACCATCTGAGAGATCAGCAGAGCAGCAACAGCCACTCTCCTCTTGTTTCCCTTTGAGTGAAGACGTATGTAGTTTTACTGAAAACAACCAGACTAAGTTTTGTTTTTGTTTTGTTGACTTTTTCAGATTTTCAGAAATCAGGATTCTTCATTCAGTGATGGAGTCCAGTGATAGAGTGTCTGTCAGTGCCGTCACTGCTCTGTTTCTCCATCACATGTTCATTCATCTCATGCTTTCTTATGAAGGTAATTCAAAAGTTGCACTGAATGCAGACTGTTTTATATGACCAGATGTAGCTGTCACTTGCTCTTTGCTGCAGTTTAAAAACCAGCCTCATGATGGCAGTAGACCTTACTCTGGCAGTGAGGTGTGTTTATTACAGTTTACAGTTGAATGAGGAAAAACCTCTGTGTGACAGATTCTCTCCGTCTCATTTAGTTACTTTGTTTTTTCAGTTGATTTTCACAGTTTAATACAATGTCACATATAGATCGAGAACAGTGGTCAACAGAAAAATAAATATAGAAACAGAAACTCACAAGAAACCACAGACATTTTAAAACTGCACATAGCCTAAACACAGCATGTGTTGCAGTGACTCTCCTCCTGTAGTCAGTGCTACATAATCTGAAGCAAACCTTTTTGATGATCCTTTAACTGTTTTTACTGCAGCTCTGGAGCTTTATTCATCATTTATCATTTTCATTATTTTAAGTGTAAAACCCCATTGTGATGAATTATATCTATAAAACCTTCTCTTGTTTGTTCCTCAGCTCACTTTGCAGAACAGCCACAGTTGATTTGTTCACATCAACCAAACATAGCCCAGCCTGGTGATGATGTCATTCTCTCATGTCGCCTTGATCCTCCCATCAGTGCCAGTTCTGAGACAGTGGAGTGGACCAGACCTGGCCTGAACCCAGAGTATGTCCATGTTCACCAAGATGGACGACTGTTGCATCAGATTCAAAATCCATCTTACTCTCGTCGAACGAGACTGTTTGTGGATGAACTGAAACATGGAAACGTCTCCATGAAAATCTTCAAAGTGAAACTGTCTGATGAAGGAACATACAGATGTTTAATTCCCTCAGTACAGAAAGAAGCTTCTGTCCAGCTCCTTGTTGGTGAGTCAGACTCCAAGTTACAAAGTGACACATTTAGTTTGACTAAAGGTTTGATCTGAACCTTGTGTTTTTAAACCTCCTCTCTTTTCATCAGGTTCAGTCTCTGTAACTGTCATAGAGGAGACTTCAGGTGAAAGTGGAGAAGTGGTGTTAGACTGTAAGTCTAAAGGCTGGTATCCAGAGCCTGAGGTGTTGTGGCTGGACGGTGAGGGAAACCTCCTCTCTGCTGGACCTACAGAGACAGTCAGAGGTCCTGATGACCTCTATACTGTCAGCAGCAGAGTGACTGTGGAGAAGAGACACAGCAACAGCTTCACCTGTAGAGTCCAACAGAACAAAACCAACCAGACCAGAGAGAGAACCATATATCTTCTAGGTAAAAAGCTTTATTAAAAAACAGTTTGTTCCTCCTGAAATAGATTTCTATATAAACACCATGCTGTTCTGTCAAATCATTTCAGATGAAATCACGGTTGCCACTGGAGTTCCTGCTCACTGGATTGTTCTGACTGTGATCACCATTTTTATTTTATTGTTTTTAATTTTTGCATGTTTGATGAAACGAAAGCAATAACAAAGAATTTACCTTCATATGATCTCAGCAGAGCACATAGGACATCTGTGCTTGAGGTCCTCTGCTACTGTTGCTCTGCTTAAACCTCTAGAACCTTCTTTTAACCCACATGGAGCTACATACAGAAGAATATCATGATGGAATTAAAAAGAAGAAGGAAATCCAACATAAGTTTTTGACAGAACCAAGGAGAGAAGTACCATACCTTGACAGGAAGTGGACATTTCAAAGCTCCCGCTCTCTCTGATGCTTCGCTTCGCCTCCAAATTATTTCAAAGAAACATCTCTGCCCCTAAAATACTGCACCATCATTACTTTACTATGGAGCCGTAGGAAATGGACTTTCCCTGTCGCTGGAATAAAACTTCAGATTTTTGTTACCAGTGGAAAGTGTCC
Source organism: Lates calcarifer (assembly GCF_001640805.2). NCBI lineage: Eukaryota > Metazoa > Chordata > Actinopteri > Centropomidae > Lates > Lates calcarifer. Next base: position 6,161 of record NW_026115257.1, read on the forward strand.
TACTCTCTTTGTTGTTACTGCCAACTTCAACTGACGTATCTTTATCTCTACACCACAACAGCTGCAGCTCTTTCTCTTCTTTTACCAATGTGATAATTACATTTTACTTACTTTGTCTTTCATAATGATAACATTATACTGCATTTGATAATGATATAATGAACTTATCTTTGTGTAATTCTGTTGAATTAATCTTATTTATTATAACTGTTATTATAACTGTACTAACTGTCTTTGTATTCATATATAAACCCAGAAACGTGTACAGTGAATAAAATGTTGTCATTTACCCCGTTATCCCTAGCTCAAGGTAACATTCATTAAAACTTTATTACTGTTGGTGGAATGGTTAATAACTAACAGCATTAAGGTCACTAACATTATCTACAAGTGTCAGTTTAATTCAGCAGTAAATATAGGAGGTTTGTAGACTACAAATATCACAAATGGACACCAATGAGAGTTCATCCACATGATGTTGAGCTGTTCATGATGCATTACATGAGCGCCATCTGCTGTGTTTATCATGTATTGAAATGTTTCTTGATGACTCGGTGTAGAGTGTCTAGGTGAGGTTGTGGTTGTCAGCCAGCTCGTGTCCGTCTCATCCCTGCTGTTGTTGAACCTTTCAAATGTCTCCTGGTTGATTGTGTTGGGCTGTTACCTAGAACCTTTTCTGGTAATCAGTTTTTATTGACTTTGATGTGTGTTACCACCCGATTTCCTGAGGCAATCCCAGACAAACCAAGGGACCAATTTCCTTTCCAAAACTTTAAAAAACACTGTACAGCCCCTTGATGTCAGAGTAATACTAATGCGTTCTGAGTTAATCACACCACAGAAAAATGTGCTATTAACCAGACGCTGAGGACGCTGAAACCACGCCCCCTCTAACACTGCAGCACAGTGACAGTGGATGCCTTTAGGTGGACCCACATCAAAATATCAAAATTTGATGTGCAAATTGGTTCAGTACTTTTTGTTTAATCCTGCTTCTACAAAAACGAAACACACAAAGAGACACAAATGAATACATAAGCCCCTTGTTGGACATAATAACAGATTAATATAATGAACTGTACACATGTATGACAAATGTTAGGAGAAAATTAACAGGACAAAATTATTGAAACAATGTTAGATTTTACTTCTAGTTTAAAAATAGCACATCTTTTTAGAATATAGAACAACTCTTCTCTACAGGTAAAAAGACTTGGGAACTGTGTCTCCTCAGGAACTCCTCAGACCGACCATTGTTCAAGATTGACAAATTAAACTGAGCCATCTCTCACCTATTAGCTGAAAAATAGTCAAAAACTTGTTTTGGTGGAGACTTGTGATCCTTGAAGATTTTGTGAAATTTCTGAAACTTTCTTTAATTAGAAATCTTGATAATGTGGCTGTAGATAATAACTTTATGGTATTATACATGGTTTCTGAGATGCAGGATCATTATAGAAACAAGAGAAATAACACTCAGACCAGTTTGTTTCAATGCTTTAATCTTTTAATTTTGCTTTAGATAAGAAAGATTATTTCACTCTGCAAAATAAAGTTGTGCTAAAAGCATTCTTTCATTACACATTCAGTTTGCTCTCACTAAAGGCACAAGACCTAAGAGACAATCCAGCTCCTGTTACTGTCACTTGTCGCTTTGTTCCTTAAGTAGCGTTACAGCGATAGAGAAGAAATAAAGACGTGAACTGAGATAAAGAGACTTTGGGTTAGTTATGAGAGTAAAGACACAAAGACAGATGAGTTTTCAAAGATAAACTCCAACACATCTGTCAGTGTTGATGGTGGACTCTGACAGGAATCAGTAGCTTCTCTTGGCGCAGATGGATGGGAGATGTCTGTTACACCACAGATCATCCCAGCACTTCCGAGCTGTTTGAACCAAACACACACAGGAGTCAGTCAGTGCTTCACAAACCAAAACCTGAAACTGTGTGATGAGACAAGTTTATCTTTGGGAGCAATGGGTTTGTTCCTCATCACAGTAATGACTGATGACTGTCAACACAACATGAGTGAAACTGCAGTAAACATCAGTTATGTTACAAATCACTATTAGAACCAGTTATAAGATAAACCATTGACTGATTTGATAAAACCAAGGAATATCTAAATAAGATTTTAACCTTTGTTATTTAAACCACTTTACACATTAAAAACTGACTAAAAATGATAAATGTCTTTTGATTTACCTCCATAATTGATCTGTATACAGTTCTGCCATCCAAAATAGTTGTTCGGTTCTCCACGACACCAGTGTGAATAGTGGAAAGTTGTACCGTCACTCCAGAGCCAAACATTCTCCTACATGACAAAATCAAATAGATGAATAGATTCATTTTAAACAAATGTTAATCATCGACTTTACAAATGTTCTGTAATGATGAATAAAATACCTCTTGTGCATCAGAGCCTCCGATCCATGTTGGTTTGTACCCATGAGTGGCCTTCATTATCAGCTTCTGAATCTTATGGTACTCCTGCACGCTGTGCACTGATGCCAAGTTCCCACGCATGGACCGACAGTTTCTCTATAGTGGAGAGAGACGCAGAGAGTGAAACTGGCAAAGGTGCATCAATAGTCAAACAAATGTTCAAGTCAACACAAACAGAATAGCTTCAGTGAATACCTCAGCCTGGGCCCAAGTCATAGGTCTTGGGACAAAGTGGAAGCAGCGACGATTGAACCGAGACCAACCACGGGGACACCGGTATCGGAAGGTTCTTGCAACCAGGTCGATCTCTGCTGTGGACAAATAACATTTCTGTTAGTAGATTTTGTTTCTATCATTATATGCAGTGAAAAAAAATGAATTTTGGGTTCCTTTATAGCAAGATTTAGTCTCTAAGAGCTTTGTTGCCAATCAATACGTACACACTTTATTCAGCTTTTATTGAGTAAAGAGAATGGTTTAATTGAAGTATTAGGATCCATTATAGTGTAATTATACAGGGCTGTCTTATTTGTAAAAGGAAATGACTTCATTAACACCATTTAACATGTTTTTGCTTATACAGTTAAACTAGTGTGATCTGTCTGAAATCTAAAACACCACCCACTGACCTGCTTGATCGTCCTTTTCAGCCTTTTCCTCTGGAAGAGCTGGACAGTTAGATAAAGCAGTTATTGAGCAGTTGAACTACATAAAATTCATCTTTGTCTTTTGAAAATACTCACCCTCAGCTCTGGTCAGAGCCATCATGGCACAAACGAGCACCCACACGGTCAGCATCTTCACGGTGGGGAACGAGAGACAGAGCAGCTCATAAATATCATGACTTATCTCATCATCTCTGACAGAATGAGGAACTGAGGACAAACAATGCATGAGATAAAGTATAGTCTAAACCTCAAAGGTGCAATTCATGATCCACATGTGTGGAAACTCACAAACAAGCCTGTATTATCAATTAAGAAAAGTGCAAATTACATTAAAGATACATGAAAATTCTAGTAGTTAGGCAGATGGTGCAAAGCATCCACTTAATTACAATTTTATTAATTTCTTGAAAATATTATTTATATATTTATTCATTTATCACGTAACTGTAGTCAATGTATGCTTCTTTCCAATGACAAACAAAATGTGATGCCTGCAGCAGTATAAAAATAGGCACAAGTCAATGTACATTAAAATGATTTTGAAGCTATTATTTTAAGGTAAAATTGTTGCTTTAAAATCCTGTTACTGGCTTCCAGTGACGGGCCGTGCATTTCACACCTTCACTGGTGTCCTACCTGAATTAACCCACCTCTTAATACCATCATTATGATGTCAAGGCTATAGAAACCATCAACAATATACAGAAACACAGTATAACAGAACTTTGCACAGACAGACAGGTCATGTAGCCAGAACAAATGCCATGACTGAAGCAATGCTATAAAAACCCAAATGAACATAATTCAATAGGTCTCCAAACACTGCAGCCACACACATCATCTCCAGCAGAAGCAGCAATATTAACTAATAAAATGACAAAGACATAAACAATAAAATATAGGTAAAATGCACTTTACTCTCTAGAACTGCTGATAATTTGTAGACAAATCAAAAAACTGCTTCTGTCGAGCAACTTAAAATGAATTAAGTGAATTAAAACTTATGCAAGAAATACGACTGGGCAGACTCGACTTTTAGCGTTAGCCTCTGTAACGATAGAAAAGGACTTATTGTTGGAACTGAGACGCACAGATAAACCTCTACAACACAGTCACTGAACTCTTCCTCCTCCTTCAGCCATTGTGGACTGAAAAAACAGCTATTAAATTTCTATTAACATTTTTAGCTTGTGCTAGAAGATACACATGCAGTGCTAGCTTTGACCAGCTCGCTCTCTGACCATCCCATCACATGACATGAAAATGTCGATGTTATCCTAGGCCTGCTAGAAGGCCCCTTGTCTCAAGGCCTCTCTGTTTCATTTTGAATTACTAGCCCTGCACTGTTGACTCTGAAGGCCCCAAGAAAGATTTCTGTTAACTTGGTAACACAGGGCTGAAATCTGATTGGATAAAAGTTCTAACATCAAAAGCTGTATAGGAAGCAGCGCAACCAGGAGCAAAGCTAAGACATGTGGAGAACAGACTATTGGGAACAATTTAAAACATATAATATTAAAGGAAAAAAACATACAAAACAACAAAGATATAATTCAGTGATTGTGACAGTGTTTAGGCAGCAGAGAAGGCCTTGCTGGCCCTGACGGCCCACGGTGCTGGTTTCTGTTTCTAAAATCAAGGAGGTGATGTTTCCAACCAGCTCAGGGAGTTTTAGTCCCCCATTAAAGGGCATATGAGCAGGAACAGTGACTGTTATTAAGGTCCCTCTAACTGCACTGCAATCAGCGAAGAACTTAAGAAAATCTACTGCTACTCTTCTATTGTTCAGTAGAAAAAAAAAAGCCAGACAGATTTTGCAATCTGACGTGACGAGGTGAAATTTTATGCAGGAGAAATAACTATTGCAATCATTTTTCAACTTCTGTTCTGTTTATATAGAAATATACCAGGGGTCATGACTTATTCAAGTTATTGGTTAACTGAAACCAATGACTATACAAAGGGTCCCAAATGTCTTTTACATGATACCTTTATGCTTTGTTTATATGATAAAGATGTTTGTCTGTTCACAATAAACCATCAGTGGTTTTACACATTGTGATACTTCATCACCTCAGCCTCTGCAGCGTCCTCTTCCTCGGTCTCCACCAGCCATCCCTGCCTTCATTAACTGAGCGTTGTCAAGCTTCTTTGTCAAGTGTTTTTCTTGCTTTGCTCTTGATGATGTAGCTGATCATCTTCATGTTCAGTGTGCTCTACTATTGTTTGCAGAAATGCTGTCTTCCAGGCGATGCAAGTTTTCTTGTTTCCTGCTGCATTTTCTGGTTTCATTCGTCCCCTGGAAGTGCTCTTTGAGATGTATCTAAGAGGCTCTTTTCTGCTTCTACATTCAACTTTCAGTGAAAGCCCAAACAGCACATCCTGCTCTGTACAGATAACCTCTAAGAAAGGTCAACAGTGTTATTCCTATGTTTTTAACAAATGGTTATTTTCAGTTTTAAATACATCCTGATATGGTGTATGTGAACCTTTCTTTATTTGGTGTGAAAAAGTATAGAAATTAGGTCTTTAATAAACAAACAAATAAAATGTAAAACTGTATTTGCTTCCATTTTACAACTCTTTATTTCTTTTTTCAGACATCCAGGACTGGACTGATCAATGATGGACTCCAGTTGCATCATTTTCCATCTCTCTGTTCTCTGTGTTTTTCTGCCACAGCTATTTGGAGGTAATCTGCATGCAGGACACATATAAACAGCCTTAACTTCTGAATAATCCTTTGATTCAAACCTGCAACACTTTGGTCAGAAGAGATGAAACAAACTGTGAGAGAAAACATCGACAAGATATGTTTGTCATGTCACTAAATCCTGATATTAGACAGTTTCAGTCAGTGACAAATACCTTTAACATCAGGTGGGTCAGGTATCCTCAGTGAATTCATATTCAGATTTATATATATTATGTGTTTTTTGTTTGATCATAATAGAATATAGATATATACAATATAATGTATTCCAATGAGGTGTGATGTTGATGTGGACTGCATTTATATTGAGAGATGATATTTATTTCTCTATCACAAGAAGAACACAAATCTAAGGTGCTCTGTTTCACTGTTTATTGCTCCAAATAGTTTATGTAGGCTTACAGTGACTGTGTTTTTTTTTTCATTTTACTGGAAAATTACACAATAGAAAAAAAAAAACAGAAGCTGAAATTAACCTCAAACACGTGACTGTCTACAGTGATAAACTCTGAAGCAAAAAAGGGAACTAGCAGAAGAAATTTCCCAGGCAAAATAAATAAATAAATAAATAAAAATAAAAATCTTTCAGTTTCAAGCTGAATTCTTATTAAATGCACCAATAGCACAATGTAAAGATATTACACAACTGTAAAAATATATAAATGAAAGCCATACGTTCTTCAGTCAGATTATTGTTAGAAAGGTATATTTTCTATATATAGTATATATGGCTGGTTTCAGGACCTAGAGATACAGTGGATGTTTACGACATGCTGGATTCATCATGAATGTTATTATTCCCTTTCAAACTATGCATAAAAACAGATTCTGATCTTCACTTTGAAAATCTATTCTTCTTGATTAGACTACAGCTGATCTGATTGGAACTGCAATGCCACAGATATGTTGATGCTTTAGTTCTTTAAGTAGAAATTGAATCTGTGTGTTTGAGTGATGGGATGGCTCATAGTGGGCTCTGACAGCCTTCAAATGACTCACACAAGTAGGAACTTGACTACTCATAAGTGGGTGATGACAGGGACTTTACAAGCAATCCTTGTGGGATAGAGAGCCCTCTAGTGGAGGTATGGTGAATAGGGCTTATTTTTTATACATGTATATTTCTGTTCTATGCCACAAAAAGGCAATAACTTGTAAAGTCATTAGATACCCAAATTAAACTGTTACTTAGTTTTTTGTGTGTGTGTTTGTTTTCCTTGCAGTGAAGTCAGAGTTAATTTGTTCAGATCAACCAATCATAGCCCAGCCTGGTGATGACATCATTCTACCATGTCGCCTTGATCCCCCCATCAGTGCCACCCTCTGGACAGTGGAGTGGACCAAACCTGGTCTGGATGCAAAGTGCGTCCATGTTCACAAAGACGGTCGACTGTTGCATGAGACTCAAAATCCATCTTATTATTATCAAACGAGACTGTTTGTGGATGAACTGAAACATGGAAACGTCTCCATGAAAATCTCCAAAGTGAAACTGTCTGATGAAGGAACATACAGATGTTTAATTCCCTCAGTACAGAAAGAAGCTTCTGTCCAACTCATTGGACTAACACATTGCCATTTTGATACTTAAAGTTACCAAGTGACATAATTTGTTTGGCTCAAGGTTTGATCTGAACCTTCTGTTTTTAAACCTCCTCTCTTATCATCAGGTTCAGTCTCTACACCTGTCATAGAGGTGACTTCAGGTGAAAGTGGAGAAGTGGTGTTAGAGTGTGAGTCTAAAGGCTGGTATCCAGAGCCTGAGGTGTTGTGGCTGGACGGTGAGGGAAACCTCCTCTCTGCTGGACCTACAGAGACAGTCAGAGGTCCTGATGACCTCTATACTGTCAGCAGCAGAGTGACTGTCAGGAGGGGAAACAGCTTCATCTGTAGTGTTGAACAGAAGATCATCAAACAAGTCAGAGAAGCACTCATACATGTTCCAGGTAGGAAATATGTATGAATCAATATTACAAACCTGCTATTCTGACTTTGTTTTCCTCCTGAAATAGATTTCTATATAAACACCATGCTGTTCTGTGTCATTTATCTATGTCATTTCAAGTGATTCCATCATCATTGAAGTTTCTGCTTACTGGATTATTTATGGTCTACTTTGTGTACTTTTATGTACCTTATCTTATATTCGTTTTATCAAACATGAAGGACATTGTGTTTTACCTGTGACAAATGATAAAAGTCTTAAACTACAAAAAAGATACTGGAGCTGATAAGATGCACAGTTTGCACTGGGCAGCAACAATATGCTGTCTTTTATCTTGCTACACCTCAAACAAGTGATTGTATTTTCTGTATTAGTTTATAGCATTGTTTTTAAGACCTTGTGTTTGTGTTGTAACTATCATAGAAACATAAGATTTGGAGTCAGTCCACCACTTAATGATTTAGGTGAGTCTTTCCCTGCAGCAGTTTGTTTTCAGCCAGAATCCTGGTTGCACAAACTGTAGTATGTAATATAGACTGTAGTATAGACAGCAGATGAAGGAAGGCATACTGTACAACCACATGAAGGTACATCAGACTTTCAGCATGTCTGATATGTACTGTGGAGTCAGACCATGAAGTGCTTTGTAAACCAAGAGGATTTTAAACTGTATTTAGTCAGTGAGGGTTCAGGTGAACTGAAGTTCTGTGGTCAGATGTTTTGTTCTGGTTTGTCACCTTGTTTGGTTGACTTTTGGTTAAGTTGTGATCTATGGATTGTTCTGTTTGGATGACGCATAAAGAGAGAATATAACTTGAGTCATTTATATAAAGTGAGAAACAAAACTTCTCCTTGTTTTACCTTAATGAGGTTTGAAACCAACCATTTTAAAGTTCACTTACTTTGATGTCAACCATCAGTAGGACTGTGAAGGCAAATGTTAGGCCGCACATGTGAACCCACAATAAATCTGATCAAATATACAGATTATATAGAACCTGAAACCTCTCTCTTCTCCACAATGGAAAGTTACTGGTCAAGGTCACACTTACTCATACTCAGGTTTGAGTAATATGGACAGCTTTGGTGGTGCATATGTAAACAGTTATGTGCTCATAGTGACTTGAGTAAAAAAAACAAAAAAACATGGTGCAGCATTTAAGCTAAAAAGTCTAAAAAGTCAGATATTTCCCCCAGGAGTTGGTGGAGACCAAAAACAAAGCTAAAAGGAGAGAGAGTACTTAATCTGTGTCAAGGTAAATGCAAAATCTGTCAGTAAGTCTTTCCATCTGGGAAAGTCAACAGTCACTGGCTATAGAAACATTAAACCTGCTTTTGTCCTCCTCTGTCTAAAATCAAGAACCAACTGTACTGAAAACTGAGGATTCAGTGATCAGGGTAAACACCATATAAACCCTGAGAGTCATGGTCACACAGTTAAACCAAGTGTGGATGAGCTGACTGTCATAATCTCCACATGGACAGTCTATACAGTAAGAGGGCATAATGTTTTGTTGGCCTGTGGTGGAAGATCATTGATATCATTGATTTGTAGGTTCTTTTACACACTGGTTTTATCCACCTGACTTCTGAATGTCACATTATAACATTTGTGTGTTTTGGTTGGTGTTTGGTGTATTTCCTGCCGGTGTCTGGAACTGACAAGATGCCTTCCCTTTCTCAGAATATGTCACCAGTCACCACTGACGCCCTCGCAGTCGCAAAAATGTTACGTGATTTTTTCCTCAGCAGTTTGTTTCAGCGCTGACAGCTGACAGTGGCAGCCGCTGTCACAGAGCAGGTAAGCTTCAAAATCTTATATAATCTATATATAATCATATCTATATGTATATACTGTTCACATCTTTAGCCTAATGTAGACTTGTAACACAGTTTTGAGTAATTTCCATTTATATACATGAGCACTTGACTCACTACCCAGCTTTTCTACACATTGATTTTTGCTTCTTACAGTGAAACTTGTATGAGAAGTCTTCAGTATATTACAAGTCAAGATTTAAAACATTTTCCAGCTGTGTTTATAAGAGTATGCAGATTATGTTGTGCATTTATAAAATTTTTATGAATGATTGTTTTTCTCTAGAAATAATCTTTTGTCTTACACATGTTGGGATTTTAACAGGAGTACATTTATACTGTTATAAACAGTTTGCAGAGAGTTATTTGTAACTGCACTGTCAGGGGTTTTGGGGGTTTTCCTGCTGCTGACCAGTTGCTAATGTTCATTTATGTGTGAGTTAAAAGGTCAAGTTAAAAAAGTTATTGTTATTGACTTATTGGCGAAGGTCATAGCGAATGGACTGATAATAAAACAATGCAAGCAAGTGAGATTAATAATAATGAAAATAATAATGTGAATAGTAAAAGTCAGCACTTTCTAAAAATAGAGTCCATGAGAAG
>NW_026115258.1:0-11025 GCF_001640805.2 Lates calcarifer
ATTTTTGGATCATTTCTGACAACTTTTTATACTATAACATTTTTGGACCGTTTTTGATGCCATACTATACTATGACATTTTTTGACCATTTTTTACGCCTCACTATGGTATGACATTTTTTGACACCATACTACACTATGTCATTTGCTGGTGCTTTTCGATGCCATACTACGACATTTTTTTTAAACCGAGGAACAATTTTGATGCCATTGTATATTATGACATTTTTTCTTGATTTTTTACGCCTCATTATACTATGTGTTTTTGGTGGTTTTTGATGCCAAACTAGACCATGACATTTTTTGGTAGTAGACAGTGCTCTGTGTTGGATAGTTGATGTAATCGGTTATTATTAAATTTTCCTGATGTACTGAATACTGAACATAAACAGTGTAATCTCAGTGCTTTGTGTTAGACAGTTGATGTAAAGCTGTTTGTGAATTACCTGGAGACCTCAGTCCTGGTCTCAAAGAACGTGGATCGTGGATTTGACCGTTTTTGATGCCATACTACACTATTTGTTTGCCATACTATGACATTTTTTGACCGTTTTGGACGCCATACTACATTATGTTGTTTTTTGTTGATTTTCGATGCCATACTATACTATGACAGTTTTTGACATTATTACTTCTGTATTGCTTTTATTACACATTACTTTTACTATTACCTCTAATATTATATTACTTTCACCATTATTTATTACATACCTATTACATCTTACTTCTGATATTGTTAATTACTTTTACATTACTCCTATGAATACAAATTACTTATACATTATATAGCAGATCACTTCTATTATTACACTTTTCTGATATACTGAATACTGAACATAAACAGTTTAATCTCAGTGCTCTGTGTTGGACAGTTGATGTAAAGCTGTTTGTGAATTACCTGGAGGCTTCTGTCCTGGTCTCAAAGAACTTCTTCATTGTATGAAGACTCTGCAATCGTGGACTATGTCTCTACGATCGCGGACAATGTCTCTGAGATTATGGACAAAGTCTCTGTGATCATGGATTATGTCTTTGTGACCGTGGACGATGTCTCTGAGATCATAGACGGTGTCTCTGTGACCATCGACAATGTCTCCATGATCGCGGGCAATGCCGTCAAATCGGTGGCCCCCGTCTCCGCCGATTCTATCGCAAGGTCTCTACGAAGCATGGGACAATGTCTCTGATCATGGACAACGCCTCTCTCATCTTTGACAAGGTCTCTGCGATCATGGACAATATCTCCGATCATGGACCGTGTCTCCGTGATCGTGGACGATGTTGTGGACAAAGTGGTGACACCTGGAGGAAATCAAGAGAAATATTCAAAAAAAAATGATCAGTACGCTACTACCTATTCCTCATCAACAGTTTAACAATGAAAACACAGAGAAATATTCAATATTACAACCAAACCACAACATTTAACAAAACACTTTGATGCCTCACTATACTATGACATTTTTCTACATTTTTTGATGCCTTACTATACTGTGGCGTTTTTTGACATTTTCGATGTCCCACTGTAACGTGACATTTTTACTTCTAGTTTGGATCACTATTACTTCTGTATTGCTTTTATTACATATTACTTTTACGTTACTTCTATTAATACAAATTACTTATACATTACATAGCAGATCACTTCTATTATTACACTTTTCTGATATACTGAATACTGAACATAAACAGTTTAATCTCAGTGCTCTGTGTTGGACAGTTGATGTAAAGCTGTTTGTGAATTACCTGGAGGCCTCAGTCCTGGTTTCAAAGAACTTCTTCATTGCATGAAGACTCTCTGTGATTGTGGACCACATGTCCGTGATCATGGACGACGTCTCTGCGATCGCGGACAATGTCTCTGAGATTATGGACAAAGTCTCTGTGATCATGGACTATGTCTTTGTGACCGTGGACGATGTCTCTGAGATCATAGACGGTGTCTCTGTGACCATCGGCAATGTCTCCATGATCGCGGGCAATGCCGTCAAATCGGTGACCCCCGTCTCCGCCGATTCTATCGCAAGGTCTCTACGAAGCATGGGACAATGTCTCTGATCATGGACAACGCCTCTCTCATCTTTGACAAGGTCTCTGCGATCATGGACAATATCTCTGATCGTGGACGATGTCTCCCTCATCCTCAACAATGTCTCTCTGATCATGGACCATGTCTCTGCAATTGTGAACAAAGTGGTGACACCTGGAGGAAACCAAAGAGAAATATGCAAAGGAAAATGATCAATACACTACTACCTATTCCTCATCAACAGTTTAAACATGAAAACACAGAGAAATATTCAACATTACAGCTGAACCACAACATTTCATAAAACATTTTGATACCATACTATACCATCTTACTTCTGATAATGCAAATTACTTTTACATTACTTCTATCAATACTATCAATTACTTATACATTATTTTTATATTGCAGATTACTTTTATTATTACACTTTTGTGATGTACTGAATACTGAACATAAACAGTTTAATCTCAGTGCTCTGTGTTAGACAGTTGATGTAAAGCTGTTTGTGAATTACCTGGAGGCCTCAGTCCTGGTCTCAAAGAACTTCTTCATTGCATGAAGACTCTCTGTGATTGTGGACCACATGTCCGTGATCATGGACGACGTCTCTGCGATCGTGGACAATGTCTCTGAGATTATGGACAAAGTCTCTGTGATCATGGACTATGTCTTTGTGACCGTGGACGATGTCTCTGAGATCATAGACGGTGTCTCTGTGACCATCGGCAATGTCTCCATGATCGCGGGCAATGCCGTCAAATCGGTGACCCCCGTCTCCGCCGATTCTATCGCAAGGTCTCTACGAAGCATGGGACAATGTCTCTGATCATGGACAACGCCTCTCTCATCTTTGACAAGGTCTCTGCGATCATGGACAATATCTCTGATCGTGGACGATGTCTCCCTCATCCTCAACAATGTCTCTCCGATCATGGACCGTGTCTCCGTGATCGTGGACGATGTTGTGGACAAAGTGGTGACACCTGGAGGAAATCAAGAGAAATATTCAAAGAAAAATGATCAGTACACTACTACCTATTCCTCATCAACAGTTTAACAATGAAACACAGAGAAATATTCAATATTACAACCAAACCACAACATTTAACAAAACACTTTGATGCCTCACTATACTATGACATTTTTCTACATTTTTTGATGCCTTACTATACTGTGGCGTTTTTTGACATTTTCGATGTCCCACTGTAACGTGACATTTTTACTTCTAGTTTGGATCACTATTACTTCTGTATTGCTTTTATTACATATTACTTTTACGTTACTTCTATTAATACAAATTACTTATACATTACATAGCAGATCACTTCTATTATTACACTTTTCTGATATACTGAATACTGAACATAAACAGTTTAATCTCAGTGCTCTGTGTTGGACAGTTGATGTAAAGCTGTTTGTGAATTACCTGGAGGCCTCAGTCCTGGTCTCAAAGAACTTCTTCATTGCATGAAGATTCTCTGTGATTGTGGACCACATGTCCGTGATCATGGACGACGTCTCTGCGATCGCGGACAATGTCTCTGAGATTATGGACAAAGTCTCTGTGATCATGGACTATGTCTTTGTGACCGTGGACGATGTCTCTGAGATCATAGACGGTGTCTCTGTGACCATCGGCAATGTCTCCATGATCGCGGGCAATGCCGTCAAATCGGTGACCCCCGTCTCCGCCGATTCTATCGCAAGGTCTCTACGAAGCATGGGACAATGTCTCTGATCATGGACAACGCCTCTCTCATCTTTGACAAGGTCTCTGCGATCATGGACAATATCTCTGATCGTGGACGATGTCTCCCTCATCCTCAACAATGTCTCTCCGATCATGGACCATGTCTCTGCAATTGTGAACAAAGTGGTGACACCTGGAGGAAACCAAAGAGAAATATGCAAAGGAAAATGATCAATACACTACTACCTATTCCTCATCAACAGTTTAAACATGAAAACACAGAGAACAGCTGAACCAGAACATTTAACAAACATTAGAGAGCTGTTTCAGAAAATGAACAGTTGGCTGTCATCATCTCCTGAAGACCAGAACAACAACAAATATTTGGGGAAAAATAAAATGATTATTGTCTATCAACTAATCACTGAAGCAATCACATACATTACTGTGAGCTGCAGAACAGCAATAAACACTATCAGTTAAGAACATTTTTGAATGCAGAATTTAAACTTGTGTTGTTTATTATTCTTCAGTAGAAAGTGTGAGTATTTTATTCTACCACAGATGGTTACATACAGAATCATTATTTCAAATTTCAACCTTTTTCTTATTAATACATATAAAATGTCTTTTGTTTTGTGTTGTTTTTGTTTAATGAATAGCAACCAAATTTACAAAGATCTTAACAGCAGCTTGTGTGAAAATTTTAGTTAGTTAAGTTAATAAGTGTAGAACTGGTTGTTAAATACTTTAAAGATATTTCACCCTTTGACCAACAGTTAAAATCAACACACTTCAACTCAATCCAATATTTTATTTGTAGAATTGACATTTTTTGTCTAGTGTGTCTAGCACATACACATAATTAAGAATTTCTGATCATGTACAAACAAACTGAAGTTAAGATATTTTTCAATCCCATTTTGACTGATCCTTAACAGTAACAATACAAGACAGAAAATTTAGCGCTTGTTGGTTCTGATGTGTTTTATATTGTTTGGTGAGGGAGGGTGAGGAGAGTTACAGTCAATTTGTCCACAGACAAAAAAATTACAGCTATTCTGATACATATTTTTTTAAAACCAAGAATACTAATATTTGCTTCAAGACAGAGGCTTGAGAGGTGAGAATTTAATAGTTTCCGTTGTCATATGATAAATAGTAAATACTTTTAATTAAGCAAAACAAGACGTGAAAATCTGCCACCTTGAGCTCTGAGTAATTGCAGTTAGTACTTTTTTCTGATTAAGACACATACCTGTGGACACCACATACCTTTGGACACATACCTGTTGGTCTGTAAGGTGATGCTGCTGTCTTTGTCCAAGTTGCCGCAGCTGAACAAGTAGACCTGGAAAACACAAGTACAACACTTGAAACACTGATTAACTATCTAATAAAAATGGTAACGGAAACTTTTTACCACTACAACCCTCACAGAGCAAAGAACAGTGAATACTAAACATTAAGACTTGACAATTACAAATAAGACTTGACTGACCTAAAAGAGAAGAGCAATGTAAAAAAATCTGAAAGCATATTTTTGACTTTAAAAGTTTAAATTTTGGTGTAATGATTTCTAACTGTAATTTAGAAAATGTTCTATTCGTGGAAAAGAGTTAAGCTAGAAGGTCACACACAGCTTAAGTTAGAAGTGAGAAACTCATACAGAGACATTTCAAAATGCACCTGCATTATTTTGAACTTTTTGACTTTCAGTTAAATAAAAGACTATCTTTCAAGTTAAATCATTGAAGTTTTCCTAATAGATATAAATAATTAAAGCTGAACCAGAACATTAGAGGGGGGTTTCAGAAAATTAGCTGTTTACTGTCACATCTGACAGAAAAAGCATCACATTCTGAGAAACAACAACTAAAATGTTTGAGGCTCAAACTTGTGGAGGAGCACAGAGTTTAAATTTAGCTTTAAAGCTTGAATTTAACATATAACTGAGCTCAATTCAGTATTAAGACACCACAAACAAATTTATCATCACTAATATATACGACTGTGGGTCAAAAGATAGCTATGGACACTACCACAAATCTACAAACAAAAACGACAGACAAATACTTGCATACGCAAAACAATCACAATGAGACGCTTAACTAAGACAATGAAGCTGACCATAAATAGATGTAAAATAGCCAAGTGAAGACACAAAATGATGCAATGAGACCACAAACAGACGCAAAACGATGACAACGACCTGACAGACCGCTATAAACTTTGTTAAAATGAACACGATGGAACATAAAGTTACAATGAGGTGCAAAATGTCGGTTAAGTAACTGTACAGGGATTTAAACAAGCTATCAAGCGTTCGTTGTTTTCACCCGTCTACGCTGGGGGTCCACAACGCATGTCGGACGCCTCAGTCACGGAAACACAAACACACTTTTACCCACAGGATAAAACAACTGAAATTGAAATAAGGTTTAAAAAAATGTCATAAGAAGGCTCATGCTAACGCTCGCTGCTAACGCTAGCCGCTAGCTAGTTCGCTCCTTAGCCTTACCTTCGCGCCGCAGGTGTAGTCAACGTCCAGCCTCACTCGTGGTTCGACAAAAAGCAGTTCCAGAGGTTGTTTTAGCATCCAGGCTTCCTCGGTAACTAACTTTTATTCGCTAATTAACTTTTATCATAGCACTAACAAACCGAGGCAACAGTTCAAATGTTGGTTTAAATCTATTCTTCGACTTGGTTTCTCCGCCTCTCTGCGCTCCTCCCAGAAGACCGACGACAGACGACCCAGCCAATGGCAACACACGCAAGCCAACAACGGCAAAAAAAAAAAAAAAAAAAAAAAAAAAACGACAATTGGCCTGTTGATTCTGTACCGCCTTACAACCGCCTCTGATTGCCCTAATAATCATAGACTGCATGTATATGCTTATAATACATCCACGGGGAAGGTAGGATACCGGTGAGGTCCGGATCATGGATGTATTATAAGAACTGGATATGGAGCCTCTAATACCTCTAACAATACATCCATGAGTGACAGTGATTGGATATTCACTGAAGGTTTTCCTAACATCTAAAATTTTGATTTGAGGGGGCAATACATTTATTTACTGAATGTTTTTTTTTACAACAACGTATCTCTAGGTGAGTAAACCTCTGAATTGTTAACATCAAATTGCTGCCCTCTTCTCCTCCTCCTCATTCGTTGGAGCATTTGTATCTTTTGTGGCATCAGCTGCTGATACCCATGTGCCATATTGTGCATGTGTGCCTGCATTCAACTAGTACACTGTGAAGAGGTCCTGCTCATCAAAACATTGTTTAACAGCACCAGTAGTGGTCAAAAATTCATCAGGATACCTTTTACTTCAGCTTCTCTTCTACACAGTTGTTTTGGTGCCAGCTACATGAGTAATAAAATGCGTTGTTTCAATACATATCAGTCAAATGTATTTTATTTACATACTGGTCTGGATAAATCTGAATTTGGTGAATGCACCCATGCATACAGAAAACCTCTAAATTCCAGCCGATGCCCTTCATTATCACAGCATACAATATGCAAATATGTGCTTTGCAAGTTACAGACAGAGCATTATACCATAACACACGAACATACACATTTTGTGCACTTTAAACACCGCCTTGCACTACACAAGGGTTCAATCCGTATACATGTTCTTTTAATTAAAAGCTGAATTACCAACCATTTTGAAATCCAATTAATATTCATATATGAATTAATGTAATGTATAAACCACGCAACAAATGGGACAGAAGATTCTGGAGTATGTACACGCAACTACATTTACAATAATACAATTTGTGAAAGCCTAAAAAGTTGTCGGTGAGGTTGTCTTTATAACAAACTGCACTTAATATAACAAAGCACATAAGTAATAAGTAATAAGTAATAAGTAACTGTTGATTTGCAAGTGTCACAAATCAAACACTGATTCTGTTTGACACATTTCAAGTATCTGAAGAACATGACTAGAGAGTTTCAACAACTTTAGGAGGCTTCAGTAACAGATCAGGGTAGAAAAAGTGTTTAATTTTCAAACCCCTTTCTACCAAACAGATCTTTGAAATACTGTGACAATAAAAGTAAAGCTGCTCTGTTTTCAGTCAAAACTGTGCTGTAGAACAGTTGCAGTACCAAAAATGCAAAGGCCTTAACTGACTCTGACTCAGATTTGGAGTAATCCAGATTAGAACCAAATTCTGTCTTTTACATAGTTTTTTTTTAAAATCTAACCTTCAAAGAAATGTATACCACCTCTGATATTTTGCTGATCAAAACAGTTACAAAATGCACCCCTGGCCACATGTTTTAACATCAAGCAAATAAAAAGCAATGGCTTGTGGTTTAACAGATTAAAGCAAGGAAAACAGACGACTCCTGAGCATGGGAACGATCCTCTCTCAAGGAAGAAATGAAGTGAATGTGGGCCTCTCCAGCAGTGAGGCTGGAAGGCTGCCAGAGCTGTGTTAGGTGGGAGGACATTTCCATGGTAAGTAGGTACATGCAGGTTTCAGAGTAACAAGGTGATGGGAGTGAGAGGGGGCTGCGAAGACAGGAGAGTGCTGCCGGGGATCCGCCCATGAGATTCGGTTCAGTTCTTTTTATTCACGGACAGTCGAGAAAGAGATGCTAACTGTTCTGCAGACGCACAATTTTTCGGATATTGTTCACAGGATGGGCTGGGGCTAGGGGGCGAGGGGATTGGAGGGTTGGGTCGGCGAGAGCCCAGGCAGAGTAAAGGGGGTGTCACCAACAGAGTCAGTTCTCTTTGAGATGATTTTCCCTCTTGTTTGCTTTTCTGCCTTTCACTGTACTGTCAGTCAGAGTCTCCTCAGATTGTGCTCCTCTGTGCAGGAGCCTTTCCTCAGGGTGATGTCGTCCACGGCCATCTCTCCACTCCTGCCTCGCCCGCGCTCCCCTTCAGGGATCACCTGGTGAACAACAGCACAGTGCACACTCAGGTACTACCATAAAGAAACAATCATCACATGCTATGTCATGATAAAGGAAGACTTGCTGCATTTGTGCTCAAAGCAGACGCTGATCTTAAATTTTACAGAGCCATTCTTTTGAAATGCAAACAGCTGCTCTGATTTATTTTTTATAAATAGGACATTTCTCTTCGCCACTGTCAAAAATGTCTATAGAAATAACAATTTAACATTTCAGTAGTTGTTGTATGAGTGAACTTCTTTGACATTGTTTATTGCTCTACTTACACTTTCCAGGCCTGTGCCCCATAATGTGATTTGGGTGTGCCTCCAGCCATTTCCACCTGTCCGGCCCCACACTGCTGGACTGTACTGCTTTCCCTTCTTCACAAACACTTGCAGCATTCCCACGTGGTGGCCTGCCAGTTTGTGCCGGAATGACAGGCACAGATTGCCGTCATTCCAGGGGGGAGGAGTGGGAGGACCAGCCGGGCCCCTCGTCCAGTCCTCTTGTTTCCTACCTCAGGAATGGTGAGGTATCGTCCACCTGGGAAGACGAGTGACAGACAGAGTGTTAGAGTCAGCTTGTGAAATTAAACTAGTAGAGTCTGGTAGCAGTCCAGGCAAACACAGAAATTACTTTACAACATGTTCCATATCCTCTGTTAATGTATGTCCATGGTCCATCTCTCACATATAAACATCTGGTGCTCA
The DNA here is from genome assembly GCF_001640805.2 of Lates calcarifer. Classification (NCBI taxonomy): domain Eukaryota; kingdom Metazoa; phylum Chordata; class Actinopteri; family Centropomidae; genus Lates; species Lates calcarifer. The sequence continues at coordinate 9,362 of NW_026115258.1, forward strand.
TTCAGTCTGCACACAACTCTGAGCTCTGTATCCCTGCTGTTACACTGTAGGCCTCATTAAAAAAAATCATTAATTACTGTCTTTCTTGTAAAGTTGACATGAAATCTATAAACTGAAAAGGAATGACACCATTTATAATTGGCCTCAGGGTCTGTTGACATAAAGAAACATTTTTTAGCTTTTCTCTCAACTCTTACAGGTATCATGAGTGGAATCTCAGTTGTTGAGATAGGATAGTCATAATAATCCACAGACTTTACTGTGAACGGTTTTCACTTGAGCTATTCTCTCCTTGAGAAACACTGCCCATGCAAACAGTCGACAACAACGTCTGTGGATTGTCCTGAGTACAGGAACATTTTCTGGAAAACCACGCCGCCACTGAGTTTTCCAAAATGCAATTTTTGATTTCATCGAGCAGCACAAATGAAATTCAATACACTTGACCGTACTCAGGTGCCAGAAAAAACAAAATCTAACATTTTTTTTACCACTATACAACTAAGTAAGAAAACACTTTTTTGGGGGGGTGAACTGCTGAGCTTTTAAAAAGTAGGTATGTACAGTAGGTGGAAAGGTGTCTGTCTATTATAACAAACAAACAAAACAAAAAACATATTTCATCCGTTCCATCCAACTGTGGAATTTGTGGAAGTGATGCATTAAAAGTAAAAAAAAACAGACAACTGAAAGAGATCTGACCCACTTATATTTCTTCACCTCAAAATATAGCCAGATGCCAATGGCAACCATTTTTAACTTTAATTAATTCATGCATTAGTTAGCAATAGTTGTGCTACATAGTTTTAAAAATTTAAAGGTAAAAGTGCTTCAGGGTAATAGCTGATTAATGTTGATGCATTTTGCTTATTTAATGGATCAGTGTATGGCTGCTGTTAACCACAGGGGTCCATGAAGTATCTGTAGGCCACTGAGACTTGCTGCATAAGTTATGAGCTCCTCTAGATCTGCCAGTCCTTTAAGTGCCATGGGTGTTTGCCAGTGGCTGTCTATCAAAAGAACTTAAAGTGATGAACAGTAAACAGTTACATACTTCACACCACACTGAGGACGGAGGAGAGGCCGCGTATAGATGGACACACACACACACACACAAGACATTATTCAAATGCTCTGATTAAACATATTCACCACAGGCTAATGCAAATTGAAATGTTGCCTTTTAAGTGGAATTACTCTTAGTCAGGGCTTAGCTTATGATTTACTGTAAATGATTTTCCAAGGTCTGGGCAAAAATCTTTATTTGCCCTAATGAGTGAGCACAAACTTGGCTGGAGTGAGGCCTCAGTCTGAATGTCTGGAAACATACTAATAACTGCAAAACTAAGCCAGTTGGCTGTGGGAGGCACATTTAGTTAGTGTCGCTTAAACAGTGCCAGTACGCCGTGCTGTTTAGTCTCCACGCCGCCTCTACTGTGTCCTCTCAGCGTAATTCAGCATAGCTTCTCCTCGTCTGAGAGCCCAAGGAAAACAGTGTTGTTCCCATTTAATGTAAGCCACAGGTATCACTGACGGGTCGCGTAATCCACTTCTCATTTGCATCACTTTGTAGAGCAAAGCACTAATCTGCAGAAAAGACAAACTACTCCCCTCAAGTAATTTTCATCTTGACCTGTAATTGAGCAGAACAAAATTGAGCCGCG
>NW_026115259.1:0-13926 GCF_001640805.2 Lates calcarifer
ACCGAATGAGCTTGCATACAGTGCACAAAAAGGGGAAAGGCTCTGCCGACAGGAAATTATGGTTTCAACCATAATGTTTGTTTACTAATATTGTAAAGTAAACAACTTTCATGTCCGTGTGGCTGAGTGCTTAGTTTGTCTTGTCCTGGTCAGATATAGCAGTATTAAGCCATTCTGAGCTGAATAAGCCTCAAAACGCTGGGAAAACCGCTTATTCACACTCTCAGATTGCATACAGTGCACAAAAGAGGGAAAGGCTCTGCCGACAGGAAATTATGGTTTCAACCATAATGTTTGTTTACTAATATTGTAAAAAACAACTTTCATGTCCGTGTGGCTGAGTGCTTAGTTTGTCTTGTCCTGGTCAGATATAGCAGTATTAAGCCATTCTGAGCTGAATAAGCCTCAAAACGCTGGGAAAACCGCTTATTCACACTCGAATGAGCTTGCATACAGTGCACAAAAGAGGAAAAGGCTCTGCCGACAGGAAATTATGGTTTCAACCATAATGTTTGTTTATTATAATTGAAAAAACTTTCATGTCCGTGTGGCTGAGTGCTTAGTTTGTCTTGTCCTGGTCAGATATAGCAGTATTAAGCCATTCTGAGCTGAATAAGCCTCAAAACGCTGGGAAAACCGCTTATTCACACTCTCAGATTGCATACAGTGCCAAAAAGAGGGAAAGGCTCTGCCGACAGGAAATTATGGTTTCAACCATAATGTTTGTTTACTAATATTGTAAAGTAAAAAACTTTCATGTCCGTGTGGCTGAGTGCTTAGTTTGTCTTGTCCTGGTCAGATATAGCAGTATTAAGCCATTCTGAGCTGAATAAGCCTCAAAACGCTGGGAAAACCGCTTATTCACACTCTCAGATTGCATACAGTGCACAAAAGAGGGAAAGGCTCTGCCGACAGGAAATTATGGTTTCAACCATAATGTTTGTTTACTAATATTGTAAAGTAAACAACTTTCATGTCCGTGTGGCTGAGTGCTTAGTTTGTCTTGTCCTGGTCAGATATAGCAGTATTAAGCCATTCTGAGCTGAATAAGCCTCAAAACGCTGGGAAAACCGCTTATTCACCGAATGAGCTTGCATACAGTGCACAAAAGAGGGAAAGGCTCTCCGACAGGAAATTATGGTTTCAACCATAATGTTTGTTTATTATAATAGAAAAGTAAAACTTTCATGTCCGTGTGGCTGAGTGCTTAGTTTGTCTTGTCCTGGTCAGATATAGCAGTATTAAGCCATTCTGAGCTGAATAAGCCTCAAAACGCTGGGAAAACCGCTTATTCACACTCTCAGATTGCATACAGTGCACAAAAGAGGGAAAGGCTCTCCGACAGGAAATTATGGTTTCAACCATAATGTTTGTTTACTAATATTGTAAAGTAAACAACTTTCATGTCCGTGTGGCTGAGTGCTTAGTTTGTCTTGTCCTGGTCAGATATAGCAGTATTAAGCCATTCTGAGCTGAATAAGCCTCAAAACGCTGGGAAAACCGCTTATTTACCGAATGAGCTTGCATACAGTGCACAAAAGAGGGAAAGGCTCTGCCGACAGGAAATTATGGTTTCAACCATAATGTTTGTTTACTAATATTGTAAAGTAAACAACTTTCATGTCCGTGTGGCTGAGTGCTTAGTTTGTCTTGTCCTGGTCAGATATAGCAGTATTAAGCCATTCTGAGCTGAATAAGCCTCAAAACGCTGGGAAAACCGCTTATTCACCGAATGAGCTTGCATACAGTGCACAAAAGAGGGAAAGGCTCTCCGACAGGAAATTATGGTTTCAACCATAATGTTTGTTTACTAATATTGTAAAGTAAACAACTTTCATGTCCGTGTGGCTGAGTGCTTAGTTTGTCTTGTCCTGGTCAGATATAGCAGTATTAAGCCATTCTGAGCTGAATAAGCCTCAAAACGCTGGGAAAACCGCTTATTCACACTCTCAGATTGCATACAGTGCACAAAAGAGGGAAAGGCTCTCCGACAGGAAATTATGGTTTCAACCATAATGTTTGTTTACTAATATTGTAAAGTAAACAACTTTCATGTCCGTGTGGCTGAGTGCTTAGTTTGTCTTGTCCTGGTCAGATATAGCAGTATTAAGCCATTCTGAGCTGAATAAGCCTCAAAACGCTGGGAAAACCGCTTATTCACACTCTCAGATTGCATACAGTGCACAAAAGAGGGAAAGGCTCTGCCGACAGGAAATTATGGTTTCAACCATAATGTTTGTTTACTAATATTGTAAAGTAAACAACTTTCATGTCCGTGTGGCTGAGTGCTTAGTTTGTCTTGTCCTGGTCAGATATAGCAGTATTAAGCCATTCTGAGCTGAATAAGCCTCAAAACGCTGGGAAAACCGCTTATTCACCGACTCTCAGATTGCATACAGTGCACAAAAGGAGGGAAAGGCTCTGCCGACAGGAAATTAATGGTTTCAACCATAATGTTTGTTTACTAATATTGTAAAAGTAAACAACTTTCATGTCCGTGTGGCTGAGTGCTTAGTTTGTCTTGTCCTGGTCAGATATAGCAGTATTAAGCCATTCTGAGCTGAATAAGCCTCAAAACGCTGGGAAAACCGCTTATTCACCTGAGATTGCATACAGTGCACAAAAGAGGAAAGGCTCTCCGACAGGAAATTATGGTTTCAACCATAATGTTTGTTTACTAATATTGTAAAGTAAACAACTTTCATGTCCGTGTGGCTGAGTGCTTAGTTTGTCTTGTCCTGGTCAGATATAGCAGTATTAAGCCATTCTGAGCTGAATAAGCCTCAAAACGCTGGGAAAACCGCTTATTCACACTCTCAGATTGCATACAGTGCACAAAAGAGGGAAAGGCTCTGCCGACAGGAAATTATGGTTTCAACCATAATGTTTGTTTACTAATATTGTAAAGTAAACAACTTTCATGTCCGTGTGGCTGAGTGCTTAGTTTGTCTTGTCCTGGTCAGATATAGCAGTATTAAGCCATTCTGAGCTGAATAAGCCTCAAAACGCTGGGAAAACCGCTTATTCACAATCTGCATACAGTGCACAAAAGAGGGAAAGGCTCTCCGACAGGAAATTATGGTTTCAACCATAATGTTTGTTTTATAATAGAAAAAAACTTTCATGTCCGTGTGGCTGAGTGCTTAGTTTGTCTTGTCCTGGTCAGATATAGCAGTATTAAGCCATTCTGAGCTGAATAAGCCTCAAAACGCTGGGAAAACCGCTTATTCACACTGATTGCATACAGTGCACAAAAGAGGGAAAGGCTCTCCCGACAGGAAATTATGGTTTCAACCATAATGTTTGTTTATTAATATAGAAATTAGGAAACTTTCATGTCCGTGTGGCTGAGTGCTTAGTTTGTCTTGTCCTGGTCAGATATAGCAGTATTAAGCCATTCTGAGCTGAATAAGCCTCAAAACGCTGGGAAAACCGCTTATTCACACTCTCAGATTGCATACAGTGCACAAAAGAGGGAAAGGCTCTGCCGACAGGAAATTATGGTTTCAACCATAATGTTTGTTTACTAATATTGTAAAGTAAACAACTTTCATGTCCGTGTGGCTGAGTGCTTAGTTTGTCTTGTCCTGGTCAGATATAGCAGTATTAAGCCATTCTGAGCTGAATAAGCCTCAAAACGCTGGGAAAACCGCTTATTCACACTCTCAGATTGCATACAGTGCACAAAAGAGGGAAAGGCTCTGCCGACAGGAAATTATGGTTTCAACCATAATGTTTGTTTACTAATATTGTAAAGTAAAAACTTTCATGTCCGTGTGGCTGAGTGCTTAGTTTGTCTTGTCCTGGTCAGATATAGCAGTATTAAGCCATTCTGAGCTGAATAAGCCTCAAAACGCTGGGAAAACCGCTTATTCACCGAATGAGCTTGCATACAGTGCACAAAAGAGGGAAAGGCTCTCCGGACAGGAAATTATGGTTTCAACCATAATGTTTGTTTTATATAATGAAAGTAAAAACTTTCATGTCCGTGTGGCTGAGTGCTTAGTTTGTCTTGTCCTGGTCAGATATAGCAGTATTAAGCCATTCTGAGCTGAATAAGCCTCAAAACGCTGGGAAAACCGCTTATTCACCGAATGAGCTTGCATACAGTGCACAAAAGAGGGAAAGGCTCTCCGACAGGAAATTATGGTTTCAACCATAATGTTTGTTTATATAATAAAATTAAAACTTTCATGTCCGTGTGGCTGAGTGCTTAGTTTGTCTTGTCCTGGTCAGATATAGCAGTATTAAGCCATTCTGAGCTGAATAAGCCTCAAAACGCTGGGAAAACCGCTTATTCACACTCTCAGATTGCATACAGTGCACAAAAAGGGGAAAGGCTCTGCCGACAGGAAATTATGGTTTCAACCATAAATTTGTTTACTAATATTGTAAAGTAAACAACTTTCATGTCCGTGTGGCTGAGTGCTTAGTTTGTCTTGTCCTGGTCAGATATAGCAGTATTAAGCCATTCTGAGCTGAATAAGCCTCAAAACGCTGGGAAAACCGCTTATTCACCGAATGAGCTTGCATACAGTGCACAAAAGAGGAAAGGCTCTCCGACAGGAAATTATGGTTTCAACCATAATGTTTGTTTATAATAGAAATTAAAACTTTCATGTCCGTGCTGAGTGCTTAGTTTGTCTTGTCCTGGTCAGATATAGCAGTATTAAGCCATTCTGAGCTGAATAAGCCTCAAAACGCTGGGAAAACCGCTTATTTACCGAAGAGCTTGCATACAGTGCACAAAAAGGGGAAAGGCTCTCCGACAGGAAATTATGGTTTCAACCATAATGTTTGTTTACTAATATTGTAAAGTAAACAACTTTCATGTCCGTGTGGCTGAGTGCTTAGTTTGTCTTGTCCTGGTCAGATATAGCAGTATTAAGCCATTCTGAGCTGAATAAGCCTCAAAACGCTGGGAAAACCGCTTATTTACCGAATGAGCTTGGCATACAGTGCACAAAAGAGGGAAAGGCTCTCCGGACAGGAAATTATGGTTTCAACCATAATGTTTGTTTACTAATATTGTAAAGTAAACAACTTTCATGTCCGTGTGGCTGAGTGCTTAGTTTGTCTTGTCCTGGTCAGATATAGCAGTATTAAGCCATTCTGAGCTGAATAAGCCTCAAAACGCTGGGAAAACCGCTTATTCACACTCTCAGATTGCATACAGTGCACAAAAGAGGGAAAGGCTCTGCCGACAGGAAATTATGGTTTCAACCATAATGTTTGTTTACTAATATTGGTAAAGTAAACAACTTTCATGTCCGTGTGGCTGAGTGCTTAGTTTTGTCTTGTCTTGGTCAGATATAGCAGTATTAAGCCATTCTGAGCTGAATAAGCCTCAAAACGCTGGGAAAACCGCTTATTTACCGAATGAGCTTGCATACAGTGCACAAAAGAGGGAAAGGCTCTGCCGACAGGAAATTATGGTTTCAACCATAATGTTTGTTTACTTAATAATTGTAAATAAAAACTTTCATGGTCCGTGTGGCTGAGTGCTTAGTTTGTCTTGTCCTGGTCAGATATAGCAGTATTAAGCCATTCTGAGCTGAATAAGCCTCAAAAACGCTGGGAAAACCGCTTATTCACACTCTCAGATTGCATACAGTGCACAAAAGAGGGAAAGGCTCTGCCGGACAGGAAATTATGGTTTCAACCATAATGTTTGGTTTACTAATATTGTAAAGTAAACAACTTTCATGTCCGTGTGGCTGAGTGCTTAGTTTGTCTTGTCCTGGTCAGATATAGCAGTATTAAGCCATTCTGAGCTGAATAAGCCTCAAAACGCTGGGAAAACCGCTTATTTACCGAATGAGCTTGCATACAGTGCACAAAAGAGGGAAAAGGCTCTGCCCGACAGGAAATTATGGTTTCAACCATAATGTTTGTTTACTAATATTGTAAAGTAGAACAACTTTCATGTCCGTGTGGCTGAGTGCTTAGTTTGTCTTGTCCTGGTCAGATATAGCAGTATTAAGCCATTCTGAGCTGAATAAGCCTCAAAACGCTGGGAAAACCGCTTATTCACACTCTCAGATTGCATACAGTGCACAAAAGAGGGAAAGGCTCTGCCGACAGGAAATTATGGGTTTCAAACCATAATGTTTGTTTACTAATATTGTAAAGTAAACAACTTTCATGTCCGTGTGGCTGAGTGCTTAGTTTGTCTTGTCCTGGGTCAGATATAGCAGTATTAAGCCCATTCTGAGCTGAATAAGCCTCAAAACGCTGGGAAAACCGCTTATTCACACTCTCAGATTGCATACAGTGCACAAAAGAGGGAAAGGCTCTGCCGACAGGAAATTATGGTTTCAACCATAATGTTTGTTTACTAATATTGAAAGTAAAAACTTTCATGTCCGTGTGGCTGAGTGCTTAGTTTGTCTTGTCCTGGTCAGATATAGCAGTATTAAGCCATTCTGAGCTGAATAAGCCTCAAAACGCTGGGAAAACCGCTTATTCACACTCTCAGATTGCATACAGTGCACAAAAGAGGGAAAGGCTCTGCCGACAGGAAATTATGGTTTCAACCATAATGTTTGTTACTAATATTGTAAAGTAAACAACTTTCATGTCCGTGTGGCTGAGTGCTTAGTTTGTCTTGTCCTGGTCAGATATAGCAGTATTAAGCCATTCTGAGCTGAATAAGCCTCAAAACGCTGGAAAACCGCTTATTCACCTCAGATTGCATACAGTGCACAAAAGAGGGAAAGGCTCTCCGACAGGAAATTATGGTTTCAACCATAATGTTTGTTTTTATAATAAAGTAAAACTTTCATGTCCGTGTGGCTGAGTGCTTAGTTTGTCTTGTCCTGGTCAGATATAGCAGTATTAAGCCATTCTGAGCTGAATAAGCCTCAAAACGCTGGGAAAACCGCTTATTCACACTCTCAGATTACAGTGCACAAAAGAGGGAAAGGCTCTCCGACAGGAAATTATGGTTTCAACCATAATGTTTGTTTATTATAATAGAAAAGTAAAACTTTCATGTCCGTGTGGCTGAGTGCTTAGTTTGTCTTGTCCTGGTCAGATATAGCAGTATTAAGCCATTCTGAGCTGAATAAGCCTCAAAAACGCTGGGAAAACCGCTTATTCACCGCTTGCATACAGTGCACAAAAGAGGGAAAGGCTCTCCGACAGGAAATTATGGTTTCAACCATAATGTTTGTTTATTATAATAGAAATAGGAAACTTTCATGTCCGTGTGGCTGAGTGCTTAGTTTGTCTTGTCCTGGTCAGATATAGCAGTATTAAGCCATTCTGAGCTGAATAAGCCTCAAAACGCTGGGAAAACCGCTTATTCACACTCTCAGATTGCATACAGTGCACAAAAGAGGGAAAGGCTCTGCCGACAGGAAATTATGGTTTCAACCATAATGTTTGTTTACTAATATTGTAAAGTAAACAACTTTCATGTCCGTGTGGCTGAGTGCTTAGTTTGTCTTGTCCTGGTCAGATATAGCAGTATTAAGCCATTCTGAGCTGAATAAGCCTCAAAACGCTGGGAAAACCGCTTATTCACACTGAGATTGCATACAGTGCACAAAAGAGGGAAAGGCTCTCCGACAGGAAATTATGGTTTCAACCATAATGTTTGTTTATTAATATTGTAAAGTAAACAACTTTCATGTCCGTGTGGCTGAGTTCTTAGTTTGTCTTGTCCTGGTCGATAATGCAGTATTAAGCCATTCTGAGCTGAATAAGCCTCAAATCGCTGCGAAAACCGCTTATTCACACACTAAGATTGCATACAGTGCACAAAAGAGGGAAAGGCTCTCCGACAGGAAATTATGGGTTTCAATCATTATGCTTGTTTATTATAATAGAAATTAAGGTCCCTGAGATTGCATACAGTGCACAAAAGAGGAAAGGCTCTCCCGACAGGAAATTATGGTTTCAACCATAATGCTTGTTTATTAATATTGTAAAGTAAACAACTTTCATGTCGTGTGGCTGAGTTCTTAGTTTGTCTTGTCCTGGTCGATAATGCAGTATTAAGCCATTCTGAGCTGAATAAGCCTCAAATCGCTGCGAAAACCGCTTATTCACACACTAAGATTGCATACAGTGCACAAAAGAGGAAAGGCTCTCCCGACAGGAAATTATGGGTTTCAATCATTATGCTTGTTTATTATAATAGAAATTAAGCAACTTTCATGTGCGTGTGGCTGAATTCTTAGTTTGTCTTGTCCTGGTCAGATAATGCAGTATTAAGCCATTCTGAGCTGAATAAGCCTCAAATCGCTGCGAAAACCGCTTATTCACACACTAAGATTGCATACAGTGCACAAAAGAGGGAAAGGCTCTCCCGACAGGAAATTATGGGTTTCAATCATTATGCTTGTTTATTATAATAGAAATTAAGCAACTTTCATGTGCGTGTGGCTGAGTTCTTAGTTTGTCTTGTCCTGGTCAGATAGTGCAGTATTAAGCCATTCTGAGCTGAATAAGCCTCAAAACGCTGGAAAACCGCTTATTCACACTCTAGATTGCATACAGTGCACAAAAGAGGGAAAGGCTCTCCCGACAGGAAATTATGGGTTTCAACCATAATGCTTGTTTACTAATATTGTAAAGTAAACAACTTTCATGTCCGTGTGGCTGAGTTCTTAGTTTGTCTTGTCCTGGTCGATAATGCAGTATTAAGCCATTCTGAGCTGAATAAGCCTCAAAACGCTGGGAAAACCGCTTATTCACACACTAAGATTGCATACAGTGCACAAAAGAGGGAAAGGCTCTCCCGACAGGAAATTATGGGTTTCAATCATTATGCTTGTTTATTATAATAGAAATTAAGCAACTTTCATGTCCGTGTGGCTGAGTTCTTAGTTTGTCTTGTCCTGGTCAGATAATGCAGTATTAAGCCATTCTGAGCTGAATAAGCCTCAAATCGCTGCGAAAACCGCTTATTCACACAAAGATTGCATACAGTGCACAAAAGAGGGAAAGGCTCTCCCGACAGGAAATTATGGGTTTCAATCATTATGCTTGTTTATTATAATAGAAATTAAGCAACTTTCATGTGCGTGTGGCTGAGTTCTTAGTTTGTCTTGTCCTGGTCAGATAATGCAGTATTAAGCCATTCTGAGCTGAATAAGCCTCAAAACGCTGGAAAACCGCTTATTCACACTCTAAGATTGCATACAGTGCACAAAAGAGGGAAAGGCTCTCCCGACAGGAAATTATGGGTTTCAACCATAATGCTTGTTTATTAATATTGTAAAGTAAACAACTTTCATGTCCGTGTGGCTGAGTTCTTAGTTTGTCTTGTCCTGGTCGATAATGCAGTATTAAGCCATTCTGAGCTGAATAAGCCTCAAATCGCTGCGAAAACCGCTTATTCACACACTAAGATTGCATACAGTGCACAAAAGAGGAAAGGCTCTCCCCGACAGGAAATTATGGGTTTCAATCATTATGCTTGTTTATTATAATAGAAATTAAGCAACTTTCATGTGCGTGTGGCTGAATTCTTAGTCTGTCTTGTCCTGGTCGATAATGCAGTATTAAGCCATTCTGAGCTGAATAAGCCTCAAATCGCTGCGAAAACCGCTTATTCACACACTAAGATTGCATACAGTGCACAAAAGAGGGAAAGGCTCTCCCGACAGGAAATTATGGGTTCAACCATAATGCTTGTTTACTAATATTGTAAAGTAAACAACTTTCATGTCCGTGTGGCTGAGTTCTTAGTTTGTCTTGTCCTGGTCGATAATGCAGTATTAAGCCATTCTGAGCTGAATAAGCCTCAAATCGCTGCGAAAAACCGCTTATTCACACACTAAGATTGCATACAGTGCACAAGAAGAGGGAAAGGCTCTCCCGACAGGAAATTATGGGTTTCAATCATTATGCTTGTTTATTATAATAGAAATTAAGCAACTTTCATGTGCGTGTGGCTGAATTCTTAGTCTGTCTTGTCGCTGGTCGATAATGGCAGTATTAAGCCATTCTGAGCTGAATAAGCCTCAAATCGCTGCGAAAACCGCTTATTCACACATTAAGATTGCATACAGTGCCACAAAAGAGGGAAAGGCTCTCCCGACAGGAAATTATGGGTTTCAATCATTATGCTTGTTTATTATAATAGAAATTAAGCAACTTTCATGTCCGTGAAAACCGCTTATTCACACTCTGAGATTGCATACAGTGCACAAAAGAGGGAAAGGCTCTCCCGACAGGGAAATTATGGTTTCAACCATAATGCTTGTTTATTAATATTGTAAAGTAAACAACTTTCATGTCCGTGTGGCTGAGTTCTTAGTTTGTCTTGTCCTGGTCGATAATGCAGTATTAAGCCATTCTGAGCTGAATAAGCCTCAAATCGCTGCGAAAACCGCTTATTCACACTCTAAGATTGCATACAGTGCACAAAAGAGGGAAGGCTCTCCCGACAGGAAATTATGGGTTTCAATCATTATGCTTGTTTATTATAATAGAAATTAAGCAACTTTCATATGCGTGTGGCTGAGTTCTTAGTTTGTCTTGTCCTGGTCAGAGAGTGCAGTATTAAGCCATTCTGAGCTGAATAAGCCTCAAAAACGCTGGGAAAACCGCTTATTCACACTCTGAGATTGGCATACAGTGCACAAAAGAGGGAAAGGCTCTCCCGACAGGAAATTATGGGTTCAACCATAATGCTTGTTTATTAATATTGTAAAGTAAACAACTTTCATGTCCGTGTGGCTGAGTTCTTAGTTTGTCTTGTCCTGGTCGATAATGCCAGTATTAAGCCATTCTGAGCTGAATAAGCCTCAAATCGCTGCGAAAACCGCTTATTCACACACTAAGATTGCATACAGTGCACAAAAGAGGGAAAGGCTCTCCCGACAGGAAATTATGGGTTTCAATCATTATGCTTGTTTATTATAATAGAAATTAAGCAACTTTCATGTGCGTGTGGCTGAATTCTTAGTCTGTCTTGTCCTGGTCGATAATGCAGTATTAAGCCATTCTGAGCTGAATAAGCCTCAAATCGCTGCGAAAACCGCTTTATTCACACACTAAGATTGCATACAGTGCACAAAAGAGGGAAAGGCTCTCCCGACAGGAAATTATGGGTTTCAATCATTATGCTTGTTTATTATAATAGAAATTAAGCAACTTTCATGTGCGTGTGGCTGAATTCTTAGTCTGTCTTGTCCTGGTCGATAATGCAGTATTAAGCCATTCTGAGCTGAATAAGCCTCAAATCGCTGCGAAAACCGCTTATTCACACATTAAGATTGCATACAGTGCACAAAAGAGGGAAAGGCTCTCCCGACAGGAAATTATGGGTTTCAATCATTATGCTTGTTTATTATAATAGAAATTAAGCAACTTTCATGTCCGTGAAAACCGCTTATTCACACTCTGAGATTGCATACAGTGCACAAAAGAGGGAAAGGCTCTCCCGACAGGAAATTATGGTTTCAACCATAATGCTTGTTTATTAATATTGTAAAGTAAACAACTTTCATGTCCGTGTGGCTGAGTTCTTAGTTTGTCTTGTCCTGGTCGATAATGCAGTATTAAGCCATTCTGAGCTGAATAAGCCTCAAATCGCTGCGAAAACCGCTTATTCACACTCTAAGATTGCATACAGTGCACAAAAGAGGGAAAGGCTCTCCCGACAGGAAATTATGGGTTTCAATCATTATGCTTGTTTATTATAATAGAAATTAAGCAACTTTCATATGCGTGTGGCTGAGTTCTTAGTTTGTCTTGTCCTGGTCAGAGAGTGCAGTATTAAGCCATTCTGAGCTGAATAAGCCTCAAAACGCTGGGAAAACCGCTTATTCACACTCTGAGATTGCATACAGTGCACAAAAGAGGGAAAGGCTCTCCCGACAGGAAATTATGGGTTCAACCATAATGCTTGTTTATTAATATTGTAAAGTAAACAACTTTCATGTCCGTGTGGCTGAGTTCTTAGTTTGTCTTGTCCTGGTCGATAATGCAGTATTAAGCCATTCTGAGCTGAATAAGCCTCAAATCGCTGCGAAAACCGCTTATTCACACACTAAGATTGCATACAGTGCCTTAAAGAGGGAAAGGCTCTCCCGACAGGAAATTATGGGTTTCAATCATTATGCTTGTTTATTATAATAGAAATTAAGCAACTTTCATGTGCGTGTGGCTGAATTCTTAGTCTGTCTTGTCCTGGTCGATAATGCAGTATTAAGCCATTCTGAGCTGAATAAGCCTCAAATCGCTGCGAAAACCGCTTATTCACACACTAAGATTGCATACAGTGCACAAAAGAGGGAAAGGCTCTCCCGACAGGAAATTATGGGTTTCAATCATTATGCTTGTTTATTATAATAGAAATTAAGCAACTTTCATGTGCGTGTGGCTGAATTCTTAGTCTGTCTTGTCCTGGTCGATAATGCAGTATTAAGCCATTCTGAGCTGAATAAGCCTCAAATCGCTGCGAAAACCGCTTATTCACACATTAAGATTGCATACAGTGCACAAAAGAGGGAAAGGCTCTCCCGACAGGAAATTATGGGTTTCAATCATTATGCTTGTTTATTATAATAGAAATTAAGCAACTTTCATGTCCGTGAAAACCGCTTATTCACACTCTGAGATTGCATACAGTGCACAAAAGAGGGAAAGGCTCTCCGACAGGAAATTATGGTTCAACCATAATGCTTGTTTATTAATATTGTAAAGTAAACAACTTTCATGTCCGTGTGGCTGAGTTCTTAGTTTGTCTTGTCCTGGTCGATAATGCAGTATTAAGCCATTCTGAGCTGAATAAGCCTCAAATCGCTGCGAAAACCGCTTATTCACACATTAAGATTGCATACAGTGCACAAAAGAGGGAAAGGCTCTCCGACAGGAAATTATGGTTTCAACATAATGCTTGTTTATTATAATAGAAATTAAGCAACTTTCATGTCGTGTGGCTGAGTTCTTAGTTTGTCTTGTCCTGGTCAGATAATGCAGTATTAAGCCATTCTGAGCTGAATAAGCCTCAAATCGCTGCGAAAACCGTTTATTCACACACTAAGATTGCATACAGTGCACAAAAAGAGGGAAAGGCTCTCCCGACAGGAAATTATGGGTTTCAATCATTATGCTTGTTTATTATAATAGAAATTAAGCAACTTTCATGTCCGTTGAGATTGCATACAGTGCACAAAGAGGGAAAGGCTCTCCCGACAGGAAATTATGGTTTCAACCATAATGCTTGTTTATTAATATTGTAAAGTAAACAACTTTCATGTCCGTGTGGCTGAGTTCTTAGTTTGTCTTGTCCTGGTCGATAATGCAGTATTAAGCCATTCTGAGCTGAATAAGCCTCAAATCGCTGCGAAAACCGCTTATTCACACATTAAGATTGCATACAGTGCACAAAAAGAGGGAAAGGCTCTCCGACAGGAAATTATGGGTTTCAATCATTATGCTTGTTTATTATAATAGAAATTAAGCAACTTTCATGTGCGTGTGGCTGAATTCTTAGTTGTCTTGTCCTGGTCGATAATGCAGTATTAAGCCATTCTGAGCTGAATAAGCCTCAAATCGCTGCGAAAACCGCTTATTCACACACTAAGATTGCATACAGTGCACAAAAGAGGGAAAGGCTCTCCCGACAGGAAATTATGGGTTTCAATCATTATGCTTGTTTATTATAATAGAAATTAAGCAACTTTCATGTGCGTGTGGCTGAGTTCTTAGTTTGTCTTGTCCTGGTCAGAGAGTGCAGTATTAAGCCATTCTGAGCTGAATAAGCCTCAAAACGCTGGAAAACCGCTTATTCACACTCTGAGATTGCATACAGTGCACAAAAGAGGGAAAGGCTCTCCCGACAGGAAATTATGGGTTCAACCATAATGCTTGTTTACTAATATTGAAAGTAAACAACTTTCATGTCCGTGTGCTGAGTTCTTAGTTTGTCTTGTCCTGGTCGATATGCAGTATTAAGCCATTCTG
>NW_026115260.1:0-14934 GCF_001640805.2 Lates calcarifer
GTGTGAATAAGCGCTTTTCCCAGCGTTTTGAGGCTTATTCAGCTCAGAATGGCTTAATACTGCACTATCTGACCAGGACAAGACAAACTAAGAACTCAACCACACGGACATGAAAGTTTTTACTTTAAATATTAGTAAACAACATTATGGTTGAAACCATAATTTCCTTCGGGAGAGCCTTTCCCTCTTTTGTGCACTGTATGCAATCCCAGAGTGTGAATAAGCGCTTTTCCCAGCGTTTTGAGGCTTATTCAGCTCAGAATGGCTTAATACTGCACTATCTGACCAGGACAAGACAAACTAAGAACTCAACCACACTGACATGAAAGTTTTAATTTCTATTATAATAAACAAACATTATGGTTGAAACCAATAATTTCATTTCGGGAGAGCCTTTCCCTCTTTTGTGCACTGTATGCAATCTGAAGTGTGAATAAGCGCTTTTCCCAGCGTTTTGAGGCTTATTCAGCTCAGAATGGCTTAATACTGCACTATCTGACCAGGACAAGACAAACTAAGAACTCAACCACACTGACATGAAAGTTTCCTAATTTCTATTATAATAAACAAACATTATGGTTGAAACCAATAATTTCATTTCGGGAGAGCCTTTCCCTCTTTTGTGCACTGTATGCAATCTGAGAGTGTGAATAAGCGCTTTTCCCAGCGTTTTGAGGCTTATTCAGCTCAGAATGGCTTAATACTGCACTATCTGACCAGGACAAGACAAACTAAGAACTCAACCCACACGGACATGAAAGTTTTAATTTCTATTATAATAAACAAACATTATGGTTGAAACCATAATTTCATTTCGGGAGAGCCTTTCCCTCTTTTGTGCACTGTATGCAATCTGAAGTGTGAATAAGCTTTTCCCAGCGTTTTGAGGCTTATTCAGCTCAGAATGGCTTAATACTGCACTATCTGACCAGGACAAGACAAACTAAGAACTCAACCACACTGACATGAAAGTTTCATAATTTCTATTAAAATAAACAAACATTATGGTTGAAACCAATAATTTCATTTCGGGAGAGCCTTTCCCTCTTTTGTGCACTGTATGTAATCTGAATGTGTGAATAAGCGCTTTTCCCAGCGTTTTGAGGCTTATTCAGCTCAGAATGGCTTAATACTGCACTATCTGACCAGGACAAGACAAACTAAGAACTCAGCCACACGGACATGAAAGTTGTTTACTTTACAATATTAGTAAACAAGCATTATGGTTGAAACCATAATTTCCTGTCGGGAGAGCCTTTCCCTCTTTTGTGCACTGTATGCAATCCCAGAGTGTGAATAAGCGCTTTTCCCAGCGTTTTGAGGCTTATTCAGCTCAGAATGGCTTAATACTGCACTATCTGACCAGGACAAGACAAACTAAGAACTCAACCACACTGACATGAAAGTTTCCTAATTTCTATTAAATAAACAAACATTATGGTTGAAACCAATAATTTCATTTCGGGAGAGCCTTTCCCTCTTTTGTGCACTGTATGTAATCTGAAGTGTGAATAAGCGCTTTTTCCCCAGCGTTTTGAGGCTTATTCAGCTCAGAATGGCTTAATACTGCACTATCTGACCAGGACAAGACAAACTAAGAACTCACCACACGGACATGAAAGTTGTTTACTTTACAATATTAGTAAACAAGCATTATGGTTGAAACCATAAATTTCCTGTCGGGAGAGCCTTTCCCTCTTTTGTGCACTGTATGCAATCCCAGAGTGTGAATAAGCGCTTTTCCCAGCGTTTTGAGGCTTATTCAGCTCAGAAATGGCTTAATACTGCATTATCTGACCAGCGACAAGACAAACTAAGAACTCAACCACACTGACATGAAAGTTTCCTAATTTCTATTATAATAAACAAACATTATGGTTGAAACCAATAATTTCATTTCGGGAGAGCCTTTCCCTCTTTTGTGCACTGTATGCAATCTGAATGTGTGAATAATCGCTTTTCCCAGCGTTTTGAGGCTTATTCAGCTCAGAATGGCTTAATACTGCACTATCTGACCAGGACAAGACAAACTAAGAACTCAACCACACTGACATGAAAGTTTCATAATTTCTATTAAATAAACAAACATTATGGTTGAAAACCAATAATTTCATTTCGGGAGAGCCTTTCCCTCCTTTTGTGCACTGTATGTAATCTCAGAGTGTGAATAAGCGCTTTTCCCAGCGTTTTGAGGCTTATTCAGCTCAGAATGGCTTAATACTGCACTATCTGACCAGGACAAGACAAACTAAGAACTCAGCCACACGGACATGAAAGTTGTTTACTTTACATATTAGTAAACAAACATTATGGTTGAAACCATAATTTCATGTCGGGAGAGCCTTTCCCTCTTTTGTGCACTGTATGCAATCCTGAGATGTGTGAATAAGCGCTTTTCCCAGCGTTTTGAGGCTTATTCAGCTCAGAATGGCTTAATACTGCACTATCTGACCAGGACAAGACAAACTAAGAACTCAACCACACTGACATGAAAGTTTCATAATTTCTATTAAAATAAACAAACATTATGGTTGAAACCAATAATTTCATTTCGGGAGAGCCTTTCCCTCTTTTGTGCACTGTATGTAATCTGAATGTGTGAATAAGCGCTTTTCCCAGCGTTTTGAGGCTTATTCAGCTCAGAATGGCTTAATACTGCACTATCTGACCAGGACAAGACAAACTAAGAACTCAGCCACACGGACATGAAAGTTGTTTACTTTACAATATTAGTAAACAAGCATTATGGTTGAAACCATAATTTCCTGTCGGGAGAGCCTTTCCCTCTTTTGTGCACTGTATGCAATCCCAGAGTGTGAATAAGCGCTTTTCCCAGCGTTTTGAGGCTTATTCAGCTCAGAATGGCTTAATACTGCACTATCTGACCAGGACAAGACAAACTAAGAACTCAACCACACTGACATGAAAGTTTCCTAATTTCTATTATAATAAACAAACATTATGGTTGAAACCAATAATTTCATTTCGGGAGAGCCTTTCCCTCTTTTGTGCACTGTATGCTAATCTCAATGTGTGAATAATCGCTTTTCCCAGCGTTTTGAGGCTTATTCAGCTCAGAATGGCTTAATACTGCACTATCTGACCAGGACAAGACAAACTAAGAACTCAGCCACACGGACATGAAAGTTGTTTACTTTACAATATTAGTAAACAAGCATTATGGTTGAAACCATAATTTCATGTCGGGAGAGCCTTTCCCTCTTTTGTGCACTGTATGCAATCCAGAGTGTGAATAAGCGCTTTTCCCAGCGTTTTGAGGCTTATTCAGCTCAGAATGGCTTAATACTGCACTATCTGACCAGGACAAGACAAACTAAGAACTCAACCACACTGACATGAAATGTTTCCTAATTTCTATTATAATAAACAAACATTATGGTTGAAACCAATAATTTCATTTCGGGAGAGCCTTTCCCTCTTTTGTGCACTGTATGCAATCCCAGATGTGTGAATAAGCGCTTTTCCCAGCGTTTTGAGGCTTATTCAGCTCAGAATGGCTTAATACTGCACTATCTGACCAGGACAAGACAAACTAAGAACTCAACCACACTGACATGAAAGTTTCATAATTTCTATTAAAATAAACAAACATTATGGTTGAAACCAATAATTTCATTTCGGGAGAGCCTTTCCCTCTTTTGTGCACTGTATGTAATCTGAATGTGTGAATAAGCGCTTTTCCCAGCGTTTTGAGGCTTATTCAGCTCAGAATGGCTTAATACTGCACTATCTGACCAGGACAAGACAAACTAAGAACTCAGCCACACGGACATGAAAGTTGTTTACTTTACAATATTAGTAAACAAGCATTATGGTTGAAACCATAATTTCCTGTCGGGAGAGCCTTTCCCTCTTTTGTGCACTGTATGCAATCCCAGAGTGTGAATAAGCGCTTTTCCCAGCGTTTTGAGGCTTATTCAGCTCAGAATGGCTTAATACTGCACTATCTGACCAGGACAAGACAAACTAAGAACTCAACCACACTGACATGAAAGTTTCATAATTTCTATTAAAATAAACAAACATTATGGTTGAAACCAATAATTTCATTTCGGGAGAGCCTTTCCCTCTTTTGTGCACTGTATGTAATCTGAATGTGTGAATAAGCGCTTTTCCCAGCGTTTTGAGGCTTATTCAGCTCAGAATGGCTTAATACTGCACTATCTGACCAGGACAAGACAAACTAAGAACTCAGCCACACGGACATGAAAGTTGTTTACTTTACAATATTAGTAAACAAGCATTATGGTTGAAACCATAATTTCCTGTCGGGAGAGCCTTTCCCTCTTTTGTGCACTGTATGCAATCCCAGAGTGTGAATAAGCGCTTTTCCCAGCGTTTTGAGGCTTATTCAGCTCAGAATGGCTTAATACTGCATTATCTGACCAGGACAAGACAAACTAAGAACTCAACCACACTGACATGAAAGTTTCCTAATTTCTATTATAATAAACAAACATTATGGTTGAAACCAATAATTTCATTTCGGGAGAGCCTTTCCCTCTTTTGTGCACTGTATGCAATCCCAGAGTGTGAATAACGCTTTTCCCAGCGTTTTGAGGCTTATTCAGCTCAGAATGGCTTAATACTGCACTATCTGACCAGGACAAGACAAACTAAGAACTCAACCACACTGACATGAAAGTTGCATAATTTCTATTAAAATAAACAAACATTATGGTTGAAACCAATAATTTCATTTCGGGAGAGCCTTTCCCTCTTTTGTGCACTGTATGTAATCTGAATGTGTGAATAAGCGCTTTTCCCAGCGTTTTGAGGCTTATTCAGCTCAGAATGGCTTAATACTGCACTATCTGACCAGGACAAGACAAACTAAGAACTCAACCACACTGACATGAAAGTTGCATAATTTCTATTAAAATAAACAAACATTATGGTTGAAACCAATAATTTCATTTCGGGAGAGCCTTTCCCTCTTTTGTGCACTGTATGTAATCTGAATGTGTGAATAAGCGCTTTTCCCAGCGTTTTGAGGCTTATTCAGCTCAGAATGGCTTAATACTGCACTATCTGACCAGGACAAGACAAACTAAGAACTCAGCCACACGGACATGAAAGTTGTTTACTTTACAATATTAGTAAACAAGCATTATGGTTGAAACCATAATTTCCTGTCGGGAGAGCCTTTCCCTCTTTTGTGCACTGTATGCAATCCCAGAGTGTGAATAAGCGCTTTTCCCAGCGTTTTGAGGCTTATTCAGCTCAGAATGGCTTAATACTGCACTATCTGACCAGGACAAGACAAACTAAGAACTCAACCACACTGACATGAAAGTTTCCTAATTTCTATTATAATAAACAAACATTATGGTTGAAACCAATAATTTCATTTCGGGAGAGCCTTTCCCTCTTTTGTGCACTGTATGCAATCTGAATGTGTGAATAATCGCTTTTCCCAGCGTTTTGAGGCTTATTCAGCTCAGAATGGCTTAATACTGCACTATCTGACCAGGACAAGACAAACTAAGAACTCAACCACACTGACATGAAAGTTTCATAATTTCTATTAAAATAAACAAACATTATGGTTGAAACCAATAATTTCATTTCGGGAGAGCCTTTCCCTCTTTTGTGCACTGTATGTAATCTGAATGTGTGAATAAGCGCTTTTCCCAGCGTTTTGAGGCTTATTCAGCTCAGAATGGCTTAATACTGCACTATCTGACCAGGACAAGACAAACTAAGAACTCAGCCACACGGACATGAAAGTTGTTTACTTTACAATATTAGTAAACAAGCATTATGGTTGAAACCATAATTTCCTGTCGGGAGAGCCTTTCCCTCTTTTGTGCACTGTATGCAATCCCAGAGTGTGAATAAGCGCTTTTCCCAGCGTTTTGAGGCTTATTCAGCTCAGAATGGCTTAATACTGCACTATCTGACCAGGACAAGACAAACTAAGAACTCAACCACACTGACATGAAAGTTTCATAATTTCTATTAAAATAAACAAACATTATGGTTGAAACCAATAATTTCATTTCGGGAGAGCCTTTCCCTCTTTTGTGCACTGTATGTAATCTGAATGTGTGAATAAGCGCTTTTCCCAGCGTTTTGAGGCTTATTCAGCTCAGAATGGCTTAATACTGCACTATCTGACCAGGACAAGACAAACTAAGAACTCAGCCACACGGACATGAAAGTTGTTTACTTTACAATATTAGTAAACAAGCATTATGGTTGAAACCATAATTTCCTGTCGGGAGAGCCTTTCCCTCTTTTGTGCACTGTATGCAATCCCAGAGTGTGAATAAGCGCTTTTCCCAGCGTTTTGAGGCTTATTCAGCTCAGAATGGCTTAATACTGCACTATCTGACCAGGACAAGACAAACTAAGAACTCAACCACACTGACATGAAAGTTTCATAATTTCTATTAAAATAAACAAACATTATGGTTGAAACCAATAATTTCATTTCGGGAGAGCCTTTCCCTCTTTTGTGCACTGTATGTAATCTCAGAGTGTGAATAAGCGCTTTTCCCAGCGTTTTGAGGCTTATTCAGCTCAGAATGGCTTAATACTGCACTATCTGACCAGGACAAGACAAACTAAGAACTCAGCCACACGGACATGAAAGTTGTTTACTTTACAATATTAGTAAACAAGCATTATGGTTGAAACCATAATTTCCTGTCGGGAGAGCCTTTCCCTCTTTTGTGCACTGTATGCAATCCCAGAGTGTGAATAAGCGCTTTTCCCAGCGTTTTGAGGCTTATTCAGCTCAGAATGGCTTAATACTGCACTATCTGACCAGGACAAGACAAACTAAGAACTCAACCACACTGACATGAAAGTTTCATAATTTCTATTAAAATAAACAAACATTATGGTTGAAACCAATAATTTCATTTCGGGAGAGCCTTTCCCTCTTTTGTGCACTGTATGTAATCTGAATGTGTGAATAAGCGCTTTTCCCAGCGTTTTGAGGCTTATTCAGCTCAGAATGGCTTAATACTGCACTATCTGACCAGGACAAGACAAACTAAGAACTCAGCCACACGGACATGAAAGTTGTTTACTTTACAATATTAGTAAACAAGCATTATGGTTGAAACCATAATTTCCTGTCGGGAGAGCCTTTCCCTCTTTTGTGCACTGTATGCAATCCCAGAGTGTGAATAAGCGCTTTTCCCAGCGTTTTGAGGCTTATTCAGCTCAGAATGGCTTAATACTGCACTATCTGACCAGGACAAGACAAACTAAGAACTCAACCACACTGACATGAAAGTTTCATAATTTCTATTAAAATAAACAAACATTATGGTTGAAACCAATAATTTCATTTCGGGAGAGCCTTTCCCTCTTTTGTGCACTGTATGTAATCTCAGAGTGTGAATAAGCGCTTTTCCCAGCGTTTTGAGGCTTATTCAGCTCAGAATGGCTTAATACTGCACTATCTGACCAGGACAAGACAAACTAAGAACTCAGCCACACGGACATGAAAGTTGTTTACTTTACAATATTAGTAAACAAGCATTATGGTTGAAACCATAATTTCCTGTCGGGAGAGCCTTTCCCTCTTTTGTGCACTGTATGCAATCCCAGAGTGTGAATAAGCGCTTTTCCCAGCGTTTTGAGGCTTATTCAGCTCAGAATGGCTTAATACTGCACTATCTGACCAGGACAAGACAAACTAAGAACTCAACCACACTGACATGAAAGTTTCATAATTTCTATTAAAATAAACAAACATTATGGTTGAAACCAATAATTTCATTTCGGGAGAGCCTTTCCCTCTTTTGTGCACTGTATGTAATCTCAGAATGTGTGAATAAGCGCTTTTCCCAGCGTTTTGAGGCTTATTCAGCTCAGAATGGCTTAATACTGCACTATCTGACCAGGACAAGACAAACTAAGAACTCAGCCACACGGACATGAAAGTTGTTTACTTTACAATATTAGTAAACAAGCATTATGGTTGAAACCATAATTTCCTGTCGGGAGAGCCTTTCCCTCTTTTGTGCACTGTATGCAATCCCAGAGTGTGAATAAGCGCTTTTCCCAGCGTTTTGAGGCTTATTCAGCTCAGAATGGCTTAATACTGCACTATCTGACCAGGACAAGACAAACTAAGAACTCAACCACACTGACATGAAAGTTTCATAATTTCTATTAAAATAAACAAACATTATGGTTGAAACCAATAATTTCATTTCGGGAGAGCCTTTCCCTCTTTTGTGCACTGTATGTAATCTCAGAGTGTGAATAAGCGCTTTTCCCAGCGTTTTGAGGCTTATTCAGCTCAGAATGGCTTAATACTGCACTATCTGACCAGGACAAGACAAACTAAGAACTCAGCCACACGGACATGAAAGTTGTTTACTTTACAATATTAGTAAACAAGCATTATGGTTGAAACCATAATTTCCTGTCGGGAGAGCCTTTCCCTCTTTTGTGCACTGTATGCAATCCCAGAGTGTGAATAAGCGCTTTTCCCAGCGTTTTGAGGCTTATTCAGCTCAGAATGGCTTAATACTGCACTATCTGACCAGGACAAGACAAACTAAGAACTCAACCACACTGACATGAAAGTTTCATAATTTCTATTAAAATAAACAAACATTATGGTTGAAACCAATAATTTCATTTCGGGAGAGCCTTTCCCTCTTTTGTGCACTGTATGTAATCTCAGAGTGTGAATAAGCGCTTTTCCCAGCGTTTTGAGGCTTATTCAGCTCAGAATGGCTTAATACTGCACTATCTGACCAGGACAAGACAAACTAAGAACTCAGCCACACGGACATGAAAGTTGTTTACTTTACAATATTAGTAAACAAGCATTATGGTTGAAACCATAATTTCCTGTCGGGAGAGCCTTTCCCTCTTTTGTGCACTGTATGCAATCCCAGAGTGTGAATAAGCGCTTTTCCCAGCGTTTTGAGGCTTATTCAGCTCAGAATGGCTTAATACTGCACTATCTGACCAGGACAAGACAAACTAAGAACTCAACCACACTGACATGAAAGTTTCATAATTTCTATTAAAATAAACAAACATTATGGTTGAAACCAATAATTTCATTTCGGGAGAGCCTTTCCCTCTTTTGTGCACTGTATGTAATCTCAGATGTGTGAATAAGCGCTTTTCCCAGCGTTTTGAGGCTTATTCAGCTCAGAATGGCTTAATACTGCACTATCTGACCAGGACAAGACAAACTAAGAACTCAGCCACACGGACATGAAAGTTGTTTACTTTACAATATTAGTAAACAAGCATTATGGTTGAAACCATAATTTCCTGTCGGGAGAGCCTTTCCCTCTTTTGTGCACTGTATGCAATCCCAGAGTGTGAATAAGCGCTTTTCCCAGCGTTTTGAGGCTTATTCAGCTCAGAATGGCTTAATACTGCACTATCTGACCAGGACAAGACAAACTAAGAACTCAACCACACTGACATGAAAGTTTCATAATTTCTATTAAAATAAACAAACATTATGGTTGAAACCAATAATTTCATTTCGGGAGAGCCTTTCCCTCTTTTGTGCACTGTATGTAATCTGAATGTGTGAATAAGCGCTTTTCCCAGCGTTTTGAGGCTTATTCAGCTCAGAATGGCTTAATACTGCACTATCTGACCAGGACAAGACAAACTAAGAACTCAGCCACACGGACATGAAAGTTGTTTACTTTACAATATTAGTAAACAAGCATTATGGTTGAAACCATAATTTCCTGTCGGGAGAGCCTTTCCCTCTTTTGTGCACTGTATGCAATCCCAGAGTGTGAATAAGCGCTTTTCCCAGCGTTTTGAGGCTTATTCAGCTCAGAATGGCTTAATACTGCACTATCTGACCAGGACAAGACAAACTAAGAACTCAACCACACTGACATGAAAGTTTCATAATTTCTATTAAAATAAACAAACATTATGGTTGAAACCAATAATTTCATTTCGGGAGAGCCTTTCCCTCTTTTGTGCACTGTATGTAATCTGAATGTGTGAATAAGCGCTTTTCCCAGCGTTTTGAGGCTTATTCAGCTCAGAATGGCTTAATACTGCACTATCTGACCAGGACAAGACAAACTAAGAACTCAGCCACACGGACATGAAAGTTGTTTACTTTACAATATTAGTAAACAAGCATTATGGTTGAAACCATAATTTCCTGTCGGGAGAGCCTTTCCCTCTTTTGTGCACTGTATGCAATCCCAGAGTGTGAATAAGCGCTTTTCCCAGCGTTTTGAGGCTTATTCAGCTCAGAATGGCTTAATACTGCACTATCTGACCAGGACAAGACAAACTAAGAACTCAACCACACTGACATGAAAGTTTCATAATTTCTATTAAAATAAACAAACATTATGGTTGAAACCAATAATTTCATTTCGGGAGAGCCTTTCCCTCTTTTGTGCACTGTATGTCAATCTGAATGTGTGAATAAGCGCTTTTCCCAGCGTTTTGAGGCTTATTCAGCTCAGAATGGCTTAATACTGCACTATCTGACCAGGACAAGACAAACTAAGAACTCAAGCCACACGGACATGAAAGTTGTTATACTTTACAATATTAGATAAACAAGCATTATGGTTGAAACCATAATTTCCTGTCGGGAGAGCCTTTCCCTCTTTTGTGCACTGTATGCAATCCCAGATGTGTGAATAAGCGCTTTTCCCAGCGTTTTGAGGCTTATTCAGCTCAGAATGGCTTAATACTGCACTATCTGACCAGGACAAGACAAACTAAGAACTCAGCCACACGGACATGAAAGTTGTTTACTTTACAATATTAGTAAACAAGCATTATGGTTGAAACCAATAATTTCCTGTCGGGAGAGCCTTTCCCTCTTTTGTGCACTGTATGCAATCCCAGAGTGTGAATAAGCGCTTTTCCCAGCGTTTTGAGGCTTATTCAGCTCAGAATGGCTTAATACTGCACTATCTGACCAGGACAAGACAAACTAAGAACTCAACCACACTGACATGAAAGTTTCATAATTTCTATTAAAATAAACAAACATTATGGTTGAAACCAATAATTTCATTTCGGGAGAGCCTTTCCCTCTTTTGTGCACTGTATGTAATCTCAGAGTGTGAATAAGCGCTTTTCCCAGCGTTTTGAGGCTTATTCAGCTCAGAATGGCTTAATACTGCACTATCTGACCAGGACAAGACAAACTAAGAACTCAGCCACACGGACATGAAAGTTGTTTACTTTACAATATTAGTAAACAAGCATTATGGTTGAAACCATAATTTCCTGTCGGGAGAGCCTTTCCCTCTTTTGTGCACTGTATGCAATCCCAGAGTGTGAATAAGCGCTTTTCCCAGCGTTTTGAGGCTTATTCAGCTCAGAATGGCTTAATACTGCACTATCTGACCAGGACAAGACAAACTAAGAACTCAACCACACTGACATGAAAGTTTCATAATTTCTATTAATAATAAACAAACATTATGGTTGAAACCAATAATTTCATTTCGGGAGAGCCTTTCCCTCTTTTGTGCACTGTATGTAATCTCAGATGTGTGAATAAGCGCTTTTCCCAGCGTTTTGAGGCTTATTCAGCTCAGAATGGCTTAATACTGCACTATCTGACCAGGACAAGACAAACTAAGAACTCAGCCACACGGACATGAAAGTTGTTTACTTTACAATATTAGTAAACAAGCATTATGGTTGAAACCATAATTTCCTGTCGGGAGAGCCTTTCCCTCTTTTGTGCACTGTATGCAATCCCAGAGTGTGAATAAGCGCTTTTCCCAGCGTTTTGAGGCTTATTCAGCTCAGAATGGCTTAATACTGCACTATCTGACCAGGACAAGACAAACTAAGAACTCAACCACACTGACATGAAAGTTTCATAATTTCTATTAAAATAAACAAACATTATGGTTGAAACCAATAATTTCATTTCGGGAGAGCCTTTCCCTCTTTTGTGCACTGTATGTAATCTGAATGTGTGAATAAGCGCTTTTCCCAGCGTTTTGAGGCTTATTCAGCTCAGAATGGCTTAATACTGCACTATCTGACCAGGACAAGACAAACTAAGAACTCAGCCACACGGACATGAAAGTTGTTTACTTTACAATATTAGTAAACAAGCATTATGGTTGAAACCATAATTTCCTGTCGGGAGAGCCTTTCCCTCTTTTGTGCACTGTATGCAATCCCAGAGTGTGAATAAGCGCTTTTCCCAGCGTTTTGAGGCTTATTCAGCTCAGAATGGCTTAATACTGCACTATCTGACCAGGACAAGACAAACTAAGAACTCAACCACACTGACATGAAAGTTTCATAATTTCTATTAAAATAAACAAACATTATGGTTGAAACCAATAATTTCATTTCGGGAGAGCCTTTCCCTCTTTTGTGCACTGTATGTAATCTCAGAGTGTGAATAAGCGCTTTTCCCAGCGTTTTGAGGCTTATTCAGCTCAGAATGGCTTAATACTGCACTATCTGACCAGGACAAGACAAACTAAGAACTCAGCCACACGGACATGAAAGTTGTTTACTTTACAATATTAGTAAACAAGCATTATGGTTGAAACCATAATTTCCTGTCGGGAGAGCCTTTCCCTCTTTTGTGCACTGTATGCAATCCCAGAGTGTGAATAAGCGCTTTTCCCAGCGTTTTGAGGCTTATTCAGCTCAGAATGGCTTAATACTGCACTATCTGACCAGGACAAGACAAACTAAGAACTCAACCACACTGACATGAAAGTTTCATAATTTCTATTAAAATAAACAAACATTATGGTTGAAACCAATAATTTCATTTCGGGAGAGCCTTTCCCTCTTTTGTGCACTGTATGTAATCTGAATGTGTGAATAAGCGCTTTTCCCAGCGTTTTGAGGCTTATTCAGCTCAGAATGGCTTAATACTGCACTATCTGACCAGGACAAGACAAACTAAGAACTCAGCCACACGGACATGAAAGTTGTTTACTTTACAATATTAGTAAACAAGCATTATGGTTGAAACCATAATTTCCTGTCGGGAGAGCCTTTCCCTCTTTTGTGCACTGTATGCAATCCCAGAGTGTGAATAAGCGCTTTTCCCAGCGTTTTGAGGCTTATTCAGCTCAGAATGGCTTAATACTGCACTATCTGACCAGGACAAGACAAACTAAGAACTCAACCACACTGACATGAAAGTTTCATAATTTCTATTAAAATAAACAAACATTATGGTTGAAACCAATAATTTCATTTCGGGAGAGCCTTTCCCTCTTTTGTGCACTGTATGTAATCTGAATGTGTGAATAAGCGCTTTTCCCAGCGTTTTGAGGCTTATTCAGCTCAGAATGGCTTAATACTGCACTATCTGACCAGGACAAGACAAACTAAGAACTCAGCCACACGGACATGAAAGTTGTTTAACTTTACAATATTAGTAAACAAGCATTATGGTTGAAACCATAATTTCCTTGTCGGGAGAGCCTTTCCCTCTTTTGTGCACTGTATGCAATCCCAGAGTGTGAATAAGCGCTTTTCCCAGCGTTTTGAGGCTTATTCAGCTCAGAATGGCTTAATACTGCACTATCTGACCAGGACAAGACAAACTAAGAACTCAACCACACTGACATGAAAGTTTCATAATTTCTATTAAAATAAACAAACATTATGGTTGAAACCAATAATTTCATTTCGGGAGAGCCTTTCCCTCTTTTGTGCACTGTATGTAATCTGAATGTGTGAATAAGCGCTTTTCCCAGCGTTTTGAGGCTTATTCAGCTCAGAATGGCTTAATACTGCACTATCTGACCAGGACAAGACAAACTAAGAACTCAGCCACACGGACATGAAAGTTGTTTACTTTACAATATTAGTAAACAAGCATTATGGTTGAAACCATAATTTCCTGTCGGGAGAGCCTTTCCCTCTTTTGTGCACTGTATGCAATCCCAGAGTGTGAATAAGCGCTTTTCCCAGCGTTTTGAGGCTTATTCAGCTCAGAATGGCTTAATACTGCACTATCTGACCAGGACAAGACAAACTAAGAACTCAACCACACTGACATGAAAGTTTCATAATTTCTATTAAAATAAACAAACATTATGGTTGAAACCAATAATTTCATTTCGGGAGAGCCTTTCCCTCTTTTGTGCACTGTATGTAATCTCAGAGTGTGAATAAGCGCTTTTCCCAGCGTTTTGAGGCTTATTCAGCTCAGAATGGCTTAATACTGCACTATCTGACCAGGACAAGACAAACTAAGAACTCAGCCACACGGACATGAAAGTTGTTTACTTTACAATATTAGTAAACAAGCATTATGGTTGAAACCATAATTTCCTGTCGGGAGAGCCTTTCCCTCTTTTGTGCACTGTATGCAATCCCAGAGTGTGAATAAGCGCTTTTCCCAGCGTTTTGAGGCTTATTCAGCTCAGAATGGCTTAATACTGCACTATCTGACCAGGACAAGACAAACTAAGAACTCAACCACACTGACATGAAAGTTTCATAATTTCTATTAAAATAAACAAACATTATGGTTGAAACCAATAATTTCATTTCGGGAGAGCCTTTCCCTCTTTTGTGCACTGTATGTAATCTGAATGTGTGAATAAGCGTCTTTTCCCGCAGCGTTTTGAGGCTTATTCAGCTCCAGAATGGCTTAATACTGCACTATCTGACCAGGACAAGACAAACTAAGAACTCAGCCACACGGACATGAAAGTTGTTTACTTTACAATATTAGTAAACAAGCATTATGGTTGAAACCATAATTTCCTGTCGGGAGAGCCTTTCCCTCTTTTGTGCACTGTATGCAATCCCAGAGTGTGAATAAGCGCTTTTCCCAGCGTTTTGAGGCTTATTCAGCTCAGAATGGCTTAATACTGCACTATCTGACCAGGACAAGACAAACTAAGAACTCAACCACACTGACATGAAAGTTTCATAATTTCTATTAAAATAAACAAACATTATGGTTGAAACCAATAATTT